>NC_041403.2:84296748-84596748 GCF_900747795.2 Erpetoichthys calabaricus
ATTGAAAGTGTTGCTGCTTCAAAGTGGACATATTCAATTAAGCTTTTGGACGTTTAGTTTCCATTGTACTCTGTGCCCCATAGCTGCCATTATAAAATGCCAGGATGAGCAAGATATTTTTAAAAATGTACAGAAAATGCTTAACATTAAAACACAATTTTGCATGTCAAATGCATAAGTAAATACCATGTTTGTGAAGAAATAACTTTAACTTAAAAAATACCAAACATCCTTTAGTTTGACAGTGTAATTAGTGATGAATGCTAACATTTTCTGTGATATTCTAGATGAACTTTGGAATAGGAAAAGTGCAAATGAACTTCCTACATCTTTTGAGCATGGACGCCACTCACAGTATTATTATCCACTGTCTCAACACTCCAGTATGGAACATCACAAATCTAAATCATCAAAAAAAATCTGTCCGCTTCAAGGGTTGGAATGGACAAATATTTGAGGCGAACAAACTACTTGAACCAATGGTACTAAAAGATGAATGCAAGGTAAAGTCTACGTTATTCAATAAGATGTCATAATAAAAAATAAAGTACTAGACATTTGGATGGAGAGCTATAAATATTATATCCTGTACATGGAAGAGCACAACATAATGCAGAAAACTGACATTTATAACTACATCCAGTTTAGTAGCATATCCCAAACAAAATGCCAACTCCTTCTCTTCACCTCCCTTTTGCTCTCTGTCTCTTTATTATGAAACCTGCCTTTAACAACATCACCTTTGACTGTTACCCTCTCAAACGCTGCTCTTTGATCATAAAGGGCCCTGGGCTGAACTTTAGGATTAACAGTAAGTGTCAAAAAGAAAGTAACAATCCTTTTCAGGCAGATGACGGTAAACTGTTCCCTAACAGTTCACTAAGCCTTGCTAGCTCAGCACTAGCCTTGCCATAGTATCACGTCTAAGGTTTCCTCCAGACTTTAGCTAGATACCCTAACATCAGTTTAAATCCTCTGCCTCCCTAAAGGATCCAAGAAAAAGAACAAAATGCACATCCCTTAATAAATTCTCCGTACTTTTTAAGATCTAAAAAATCTATAGCCTTATCATAAACCACACTGTGAAATATCAGATTGATCTAACAAACTTTTTGTAAGGTATCAAGTGACATTCCAAGAAATGACTTCATTATAATTTCAGTTGAAAACAGGCTTCCATCTTTTCAAGTATCACAGTTTTTCACCATGACGTCCATGATCCTACATATCCTTCTTCTAACCAATGTGTCGTTTATTCTGTTTCTAAGCTTGTGTTTCCCTCCCTTATTCAATAACTCTCTTTGTATACATGGCATGCAAAAGTTTGTGCACGTTTGCTTAAAATGTCTGTTACTGTGAATGGTTAAGTGAGCAGAAGAACTGAGCAATAACTGGCATAAAGTTAAAGATGACGTATTTCTTTTCAGCATTTTATGCAAGATTAGAGTATTGTTTTTGATTTGCACAATTGTACAGTGAAAAAAGGAAAGGAGAATCATGTAAACGTTTGTACATCCCAAGATATGTGGGGTTTCAGATAACATTTACCAAAGTCTCAGACCTTCATTAGCTCATTAGGGATGTGGCTTGTTCACAGTCATCGTTAGGAAACCCCAAGTGATGTAAATTGTAAAGCTGTATAAATTCTCTGAGTTCTCAAACCTTGTCTCAACAATCAGCAGCCATGGGCTCCTCTAAGGAGCTGCCTAGCACTCTGAAAAATGAAGTAGTTGATGCTTACAAAGCAGGAGAAGGCTACAAGAAGACAGCAAAGCGTTTTCAGGTAGCTGTTTCCTCAGTCTGTAATGTTATTAAGAAATGGCAGTTAACAGGAATAGTGGAGGTCAAGTTGAGATCTGGAAGACCAAGAAAACTTTGTGAAAGAACTGGATTGCTAGAAAGGCAAATAAAAAACCCCATTTGACTCCAAAAGACCTTCAGGAAGATTTAGCAGACTCTGGAGTGGTGGTGCACTCACTATACTACTGTGCAGCGACACCTGAACAAATATGAACATCATGGTAGAGTCAGGAGAAGAAAAACTTTCTTTCATCCTAGCCACAAAATTCAGCATCTGAAGTTTACAAATGAACATCTAAAGAAGCCTGATGCATTCTGGAAACGAGTCCTGTGGACTGATGAGGTCAAAATACATCTTTTTGGCCACAATGTGCAAAGTAATGTTTGGAGAAGAAAGGTGGCCAAATTCCAGGAAAAGAACACCAACTATTAAGCATACAATGGATCGATCAAGCTTTGGGCTTGTGCTGCAGCCAGTGGCACAGGGAACATGTCATTTGTAGGGGGAAGAAAGGATTCAAAAAAATACCAGCAAAATCTGGAAGGAAACATCACACCATCTGTAATAAAGTTGAAGTTAAAAAGAGGATGGGTCCTAAAACAAGATAATGAACCGAAACACACCTCAAAATCTACAATGGAAGACTTCAAGAGGCCCAAGCTGACGGTTTTGTCATGGCCCCCATAGTCCCCCTTTTCAGTCAGGCGCTTTTCATTTTTTTGGCATTTGGTACCTTTCAATCATGGAAATAAACATATAATCTTGTTTAAAATATTAAAGAAATGTGTCTTCTTTAACTTTACACCATTTGTTGATCAGTTCATCTTCTGCTCACTTAACTATTCCCGGGAACGGACATTTTAAAAACGGTGCCCAAACTTTTACATGCCACTGTGTTTATGTATTCATTTGTATACTGTATACTATGTGTATTTTTACTGCATATACATTCATTTGTGGCCTTCTTCAAATACTGGTTCTTGGGGCATGAACCCTCACTGAAATGTATTTATTTCTATACAATACCTGCAAGAATTATTATTGACATCCAGAGCATCATTGGATTAAAGATTTTCCCCTATTTATCTTCAGTTACCATGTTAAATCCAAAAAACATTCTGAATTGTTGCTACTTTCAATTGTGTTGCTACTCTGTACCATACAGAATGTGTTAAAATATTTCATGTTGAGCACATATAGAAAGTGACTTTTCTAGTGATAATAAAACCATTTGTATGTTTGTATCCTCCAAATCCAGATTCAAGACGGCAGCTGGCACCAAACACACTTCCTATTCAGTACTCAGGACAGCGTCCAGCTGCCTATCGTGGAGATTCAAAGGCTCCCCTCTCTCAAGTCTGGGCAAAAATATCAAGTAGAAGTTGGTCCAGTCTGTTTTCTGTGAAGCATTCAAAACTACTTGCAGATTGTGGAGTGAAACATTAAAGTTGCTTTCTTTTGTTAAGAAGACACTTCAAAGGATCATTTTGTCCTTCTTGTCCAGGACAACTCATCACAAACGTCCATATCTAACAGAGCTTGTCTTGTACATATAAGGACTTCTCAGGAAGATGCAACTGCAATGAAAAAACTTAATGGATGCACAGGAATAGATTATATATTTATAAGTGTGTATGTAGAAAAATATTTAAAGTTTAAATGATATATTAAGTGCTTCCCTTCATAGTTTTCTAAGACAGAGCATCACTGCAGATGAAACGTTCTTGATGTGCTGCAGCTGTCTGAAACACAAACAAAACACTGAGGAAAGCACTTTACGCGCACCCACATGAGCAAATTAGCACACCCATCCTGTTGTTCTTCATCGATCCTCGTGATGACCTTCATCCTTGTTCATCTTCACTGATGGTGCTCTACCTCCTACGTATTTTTTACTTTTTTCACCACTGGTGCTATAGATTACTACTTTGTGGTTTATAGAATGAACAGATTTTGATGTACTGTATGGATTTTTATTTCAAGATGTATGTACTGGTTACATCATGATTTCACCTGTTATATAATTACTTTTTAAAACAAATTTTGGCATTTATTGCAATAAGATTTTATTTATATAAATGGCGGGGGGGGGGGGGGATGTTTTACTTGTCATGTTTGATTTTTGGTTGTTTGTTTTTTTTCAGATTTGGTTCACTAGCACACCTTTCATTGTGCTTGCAGGTATGACAAGCACATGCTCTACGCCTATCCAAATATTTTATTGTGCATAACTGTTACTGTGTATTATGCTGATTCTGTTAAGTGTACTAAGCCAAGACAAAGATCTACAAAACAATATTTACTGTGTATATTTGGACTTTTTTTGGTTTTTTTATATAAATTCCAATTAGTTGTAATACACAGTAACTTGAAGGTATACGCTTGGTCTGACTCCTCCTCTTAGACTTTAACGTGAGAGGTGTTAGCCTTAATGGGATAAATTCTAAAGGTAAATACTTGTGATCGTATCAGTGTGAACCTTCACAAGGAGACAGTGAAGGTTATGAGGTTTTGGCCTGGTGTCTTCTGCAGGACGTGCAGTCCACGTCTGACCTCATGTTAGTCACCATTGTATTCAGCTAAACATACGTACAAATACCTTGTGGATGGAAGGGATGCTAAAAGAAAAATCAAATCAAATAATCCGAAATGTTCATTAATATAATAAAAAATATTCCTAATGTCTATTACAACTTCTTTCCTACAAAGTCATGTTAAAAAAGCAAACCAGTGCTTTAGTATCATATTATCATGTAAGACGATTGGAATTGGTGTCCAAGGCTAAAAAAATATGAGCACTTATCCTGAAACATTACGGATTATTTATAACACAAATGCACAGCTCACACCAAGTCTTCATTGCTTATATTTAATTTCAGGTTGTGTGCTCATTCTATGGCAATGATAATAAACTCAAGCTTGTGGACGGCTGTGTACTTCTGCGCATTTGCTTGTTTATAATCTCTGCTTTTTTTTTTCTTTCTGTGCTTATGGCTTCATTTAGTCCATTTGTTTTCTCTCCAGTAGAATGCACCCTTACTGAAGTGACTGTCTTGTGGATTTTGATTCCCAAACAGCTTGCTCTCCTTTTCTTGCCAAGCAGTTGACAGTGCCTGAAGATGAAAGCAGCAGTGCAGAGTGGACACTGAACTGAACAATAAAGTTCAAAATGACGGGCCTGTTTAATAGGCACACACAACCAGAAGCAACCTGCCCTCCATTTTCCTTCACAATCGCTTCATTATATCCATTTCAGGTCTCAAAATGTGTGAAAAGGTGGAGGGCATGGATTTAGTAGGTACTTCTGAAAGTCAACACACGCTCACATGGGAATAAGCTCTTGATCCAAAGACAGAAGTCTTGAATAACAAATAGCATACAAAAGCATACAACTGGGTGAGCTGACATGTGGATTGTGAGACACCAGTAATGTAGGATTTTTTCATAGACATTTTTAGAACTGTTTGTTGTGGTCCACATTTAATCACGATAGAGGCCTATAATATAACTTTATTGTTTCCATTCTGCACAAAAACATGAGTTTACATTTTTTTTCTCGTGACAAGCTACATGGGGTTAGTAGCATACTAAGTTTTGGTGGCGTATTCCTTTAAGCTGAATTTATTGCCATATTGCTGGAACCTTTGAGCCAAGAAGCGCTATTCTAATTAAAAAGTCTACTTCTTAATGTATGTACTGGCACCATGGAAAAATATATCTGATCAGTGACAGGTAGCCACAGCATAAGAAGGGTATCTAGCAAGCATCTGTGAAGCACCTATGGAAGGAGCAAGTGTCAGTGTCTGCAGTCAGAAAGCCCATGGTGATACGGAGAGCATCAGCACAGCAACAGTAGCAACAACACTTTGAGGTGGTCTCAGCATTGACTTTTACCCCTTTAGTTCAATAAATATTATGAATCAAACAAAAATGGTCAGAAAAGGTGTTGGGGCCCTGGAGGATCCTGGTGTACAATGGACAAGAAAAAGAAATAATGCAAAAATGGCAGCATTCACCACATTGTAGTGCCTCTTGGTCACAGAGCTCAGTCTTCCTTCACAGCAGGTCTGAGAATGAATGGTTGACGGTCAGTTTAAATCAGTAGATGCAGGGTGCGTTTCTGTAGACTTCTCCACCACTCTGGCAACAGACATGGAGAACCGTTTAGTGACTGTGCCACATTTGTATTCTTTCCCCTGTGTTTCCCTTCACTAAGTCTGTGAAACACTCCCCAGGCCCATATGTGTGTGAAATTATGCAGATTAGGTCTTAACAAAACAACCAGTTGACAGGTTTATTATAAACATGATAAGGTTGCAGGTCAAACTTGCTAGAACAATTCTTATATTCTATGAGAGAAAAACATAAAAATATATAAACCAATCATTTAAGCATGCCGTTTCATGTTTATGAAAGGTCCCTGAAGATCTTTTCTGTAAATGTACAGCCCTTGCCATAACAGCCAGACATCTTGTAACAGTTTAATTTTCCAAAACATCTGTCAGAAGAATGTGGCTTTTCTGTCTCTTTTCTGAGTAATTCCGGGTGAGATACAGTTCCTTTTATTTTGTGATCATTTGATAAACAACCAACTTCAGTACCCTTTCACATCACATGTGGACATAATGCCAAGCAATCACTTTCAAACCTCTCAAGCTGCCCCTGCTCCTCGAAGTCAGCTAGATGACAAAGTGAGGGGCTCAGCAAAGTTAATGGCAGGCTCAGGTCTTCTTCAAAATGAGATGACTTACACATATTTCTGTTTCATCCTGATACAGTCAACCTGAGCGTTTTAAACTTATAACTTATGTTGTGGATTGTAGTTGTCCGTTCCAGGAAGTTGTCTTCTCACAAAGGCAATGACCTTTTTTTCTCATCTTGCTCCTGGTCGAGATCAGCGCCACCATCTGTTAGCAGTGGATTTGGCATCGGCAAAAACCAAGAGTGGAGCAGTTCAGAGTTTATCAATGAATTAGTGAACACTTACTGACAAGAA
This sequence comes from Erpetoichthys calabaricus, assembly GCF_900747795.2. Taxonomy (NCBI): domain Eukaryota; kingdom Metazoa; phylum Chordata; class Cladistia; order Polypteriformes; family Polypteridae; genus Erpetoichthys; species Erpetoichthys calabaricus. Next base: position 84,303,546 of record NC_041403.2, read on the forward strand.
CATCATCCAAATGGGCCTTTAGGATGAAGGTATTTCACTATTCTCTCTTTGATTTTTGCCTTTTTCTATTCAGTGGTCAAGTCATTAAGTACCTTGGCGATCTTCACATAGTCTTTGATGAATCGTCATCATTCATGAATGACCACAGCTCTTTTTTTTTTTTTTGTAATGGCTAAAACTTTAAGGATTTAATTATTTCAGGGTATGTTTTAACATTGATATTCAATACTATGCATCAGCAAAGGTACGAACATTTGACTATGTAATCCAAGAAGGGTGACTTGTATCATACATGTCTCCATTTGCCTATTTGTGAGTATCAGGTTGTCCAGTTTCAATCTGGAAATAACCTGCTTTAAGGTCCAGAACGGAGAATCATTTATTACCAGTTGACCAGTACCTACTGTTGGACAGTTTCATGTTTAGGAATTCAGTGAGCAACACGTTTGGTGGTAGCTGTTGTTTGAATGAGATTGAAGTCTGACACATCAAATAAACCTTAGAAAGACCAAGTGGCCTTCGAATTTGGTTTAAGAAGACCATTTCCAAATTTGCTTTAACTGTAGATGAGATCTTAAGGGACAACCTCCACATTCCTGCTGAAGAAGACGAAGGCCAAGCTGTAACTGTCCTAAATTTCTCGTGTAATGTTTCCACCTAGCAGTTCATGTAAGAAGATGGTGTGTCCTGAACCCCGCCCCCCCAGAGTTTTGCATAATGGTAAGGAGGTGGAAAAAACGGTTGTTACCTGGTGTGCTGTTAGTGAAGCCTTGGAACTCTGATGTTTGTTGATATTGGTGGCATGAATAAAGTGCCTCAAGGATTTTCCTCGACCCATGTATTCTGTAATATAGCAGAATGTTTTGGAGCAGCTGGGCCACAGACACCATCCAGAGGATATACAGGACTAAGTGTGTGCAGCTACTACCCCACATTGCAGGTGGTCTGATGCTCTTATATGGTGGATGGCCATGTCCTTCCATCAGCCAGTGACTGTAGGAGAAGCAGCTACCATCACTAACCTCACTTGATTTAAACTGAACAGTTTATACTGATTAGAGTGAGAGTAGTGCAGTAAACGGGCATCTAAAGTAAGGCTGTGCTCCATAATGTCTTCCGAAGTCTGCATAGTTAGAATCTGCTTTTGTTGTTTTGCTGTCAGTGTACTCTGTGCGCATCTTGCTAGGCTCATTCAATAAACATCTGGCAAAAACAGCAGATTGTTCTAAACCCCAAATAAACAATAAACTGTGTTTCATCACCTCAATTATACACCTTAGGTGTGGAGCGCATGTGAATGAACACAGTAGGTGTTGTAAATAGTGTAAGCCCACCATTATACTAACACTGCTGTAAGGTGAAAGGCCTGTGAAAACAGAGAAGTCCTAGAAGGACCAGCAGAATCACAAAAGGACAACTTAGCTCATGAATCTCTACTCAACTCATGCTCTAAAAACATCCAGCCAAGATCTGAAGGTCCACAAGCTACAACTACAACTCTGGGTTACCTGGAGAATTTATTTTGTGCACTTCTGAACTCTAACGGTATGTTTTTGAATGATCCTTTTTTTGTAATTTCTTTGTGACAACATCTGGGTGCCATTTTGAATTTGTCCTTGTAGTAGCTGCCATTTTTTTTACAGCATCACTTTCATTGCATTAATTCTATTTGAGATGGTGAAGCACAATGCCAAGTGTACAAACAAAGACTTCACCACGTTGTTTCATGACAATTTATTGTACATAGGGGAAAATAATCTGTTAGTTATAGATATGACCTTTTTGCCTCTTAACTTTTGACTTTTACTGTTTGATCTTTTTTGTTTACGTCCTAGTCCTTGCCAAAGTCAAATCAGTTGCTTATTTTTCCAAGTTGACCACCATTGTATATCTACTGCTTTTCTTTATATATCTGCTTTAAAAGTAAATCTTTTAAAGTTGAAGACTAGAACTGTCTGTCAGAGTAAGACGTGCTGGACAGTTTGGAACTTGAAATCCAATTCAGCATTTGGTGGTGTGGGCTGCGAGAGTCAGTCAGGCCACTGTAGGCCACAGCCCTTACAAACCAACTAACTGTCCGCTCAGTAGAAGGTTTGACCGGACCTGTGCCTTAGGATTGGCCACTGTGACAGTAAACGAAAAACAGATAAACTTACACCACAGAGCCGCACTAAAATGATCCACCTGAGCTCTTTAACAGTTGTTCAAGTTTAGTCCAGCTGAATGTAAAAAAAACTGCCAAGTGTGAGAACATTGAAGAAGAGCTGTCAACATGTGTCACCAACTTAAAAATGAACGTAAAATGCAACTCCAGGAAAAAGTACAGATGAAGAATTCAAGGTGATGGCCAATGAGGGTCAATCCCAGCAGGAGCCAGCAGTGGACAGGGTGCAAGTCTGTCACATGTGCTCAACTGAGAGATTTAGGTGGACATCCAGGGAGAATGTGAAAATTCCAAATAGACCGGGATTGGGCATGTGATCTGAACCCAGGATGCTGTGAGAACACTAACCACTTAAACGTAACTCCCCTCGTAACAAACAGCTATAATTGTTACATAAGAATTTCTCAAGGATGCTCACTAGTAAACATTCTTTTTTCTTCTCCAAGTTCAAGATTTTCCTCTTTGTTATTAGACTGTGCAAAGTCTAATAAGTTTCTGAAAGCTGTGAAGATCTGCTTGCGACACACTGGCTGCTTGGTTTATTTTAAGTTTTAAGCGTAGCATTAGCAGATGTTCTTTGCTATTTACAAGCATTATCAAAAGAGTATGAACATTTTATTGCCACAGATGGTTTAAAAATAGATTTAACAAGCAGAACAGACTGCTGACATTACAGCGGTCGACTACCGAGAAGGATCTGTGAAGAACTAAAGTACGCCTTGTAAAGTGGCAGAACTGAGCTAACATTGGGTTGGAGACTTTCTGTGCTTTAATAACTAAGGTTTACAGTTCGGAAACACCAGCTTTTCCTGCTACTAAGGCAACCGTGGCATGGCTCTTTAAACAAGCATTCTCTTCTTTGAAAGATCTTTCCCAATTTATTCCTGGGGGGCATTTTTTTTGATGACACAAGTCCTACGCCATGTTCTAATGAGCATTTGTTTTGCGGGCGTTTTCAGTTCCTACAACATGGGCTCCCCAAGTCATAATTAAGAGAATCAATTCTGCACGCTCACCCCCACTGAGACCACAACACTCTTTTGTCATCTGTAATTGTCGAGAATCCTCTCTTTGTGAAAAATGAAAGTGGTGGAGCCTGGAAATCAGCCAGATGTCTCCTCGTTCCAGCTGTCGACAGCCCGCCTCTTACTTACACATTCCTTCTGTAAATTTCCAACACTCTAAATAAAAGAGTTCAATCCAAGTCTTTCAAACTTCACTGCATATCCTGCAGAAACATTTTGCTTTGAAAGCATTCCTGAATCCAAAAGAATCCACTGAGAGTGACCCTCATGGAGTGTGGAGTCTTGTGATGGTGCAGAGGGGCCCCTTTAATTGGAATTATGTAACCGGGTGAAAATTGAAATCACCTGGCAGGCCTCATCTGTGACAAGCTCAACACACACATGGAAGATGGCAGGGCCTGCAAGCCCTCCGAAGGGGAGCATGATCATTCCCAAATGGGACTGTGCCGAGAAGCCTGCTTTCCAGATTCCTCCATTCCAGTCAGATATGTCGACTAAGCACATAAACACTTGGAGTGTGAAGTCTCAGTCTCCTCTAGTCCACTCTGAAAGGGCTGGCATGTAAAAAAAAATACATAAAAAGGAAACAACGAAAAGAACAAAGGGACCTCCAGTCTCTTGGATTAATGGAAGTCAGATGGCTTTATTTAATGATAAACAAACAAAAAGTTTCCATCTCCTAGAGTGAGATGATACACAGCATTTCAGCAACGGCAGGTTCCTTCTTTGCCTTCTGTCCATCCATTGTAATGTTTATTTATCCTGATGAGGCCCATGGCCACTCAGACCCAGCCCTGGACAATGTGCCAGTCCATTGAAGGACAAACTCCAACACAACTACAGGAAAACCAGAAATTAACAAAACAAGAGGACATCCTCTGGCTGACTAATGGATGACTTGTCCTCGTCCTTCATGCTGCTAGGCCTCTATTCCAATGACATGACTCAGTATTTTGCTCCATTTTCCCATTAGACTTTGTGTGGAGAGGGTTTCCTGGCATCTGTTCTAAATGCATTATGCATGAATTTAAACCCTGAGATAGCACCACAGTTTTGGCCGTTTTGCCACCCATTTTCTGAATCTCCTTTGTCCATCACAGTATCTTGTGGGTCTGGAGGAGCACTGAGGCAATCATAGAGTCAGCCCTTACTTTAAATATAGTGCCATTAATGGTGCTCAATGCAGCAGAGTAAACAAGATTAAAATTCAAAATTAAACTGTTTGACACAGAATATCAACAGAACTATAATTAATATAAAAACTGAAAAATACAGTAAAAAAAATAAAAACACAGCTCTCACTGATCGTCACCCTCATGATTTTTAAAACCAACAATCAAACGTAGCTCTGCAAATCAAAGCCAGTGACACAGTATTGGTACAGGAATGAGAGAGGGGTTAGGAGCAGGTGCTGATAGGGTGTTGGCACACCCACCGCACGATGTACCACCTGGATTGAGACCCGAGTGCAGCGGGTGACACTTCAGCACCACACTGGAACAGTGAGGTTTTTTACAGTGGCTGGAGTGCCAATCCTGTCACCAACCCCCAAGTTTTCCCTACCAGGCGTGGATGCAGGTTGACATCTTACTCAGGACGAAGCAATTGCAGGGTAAGGCCCTTGCTCAAGGGCCCAATGTAGTAGAGTCACTTCTAGTGTTTACAGGATTGGAACCCTGGTGTTAAGGGATTCTGCGCAGTTCCCTAGCCTCACAGCCACCATTCCACCAAAACTAGAAATGTGTGTACGCACAAAAATATTCAGATGCATAAAACTGTCTGTAAGCTAAGTTCCATGCACTTCCACTTTATAAATCCCAACCAACGTTAATTTTAACACACTTGCACGCGCCTACAGCCCCAACCCAGTTCCTCCCAGAATTTTGCATATTTGAATATGCAAATCAATATAAATAGCCCCTTCCATTTAGTGTTTTGTTAAAAGACAATTGCAAAGACACATGGAAAAAAAAAAAAGAATTTCAGCAAATGCGAAACGGAGGTCCTGCTCAGTGAAGTGGAAAGAAAAATGCTCTATTTGGTGGCTTTAAGCAGCGTTATGAGAAACAAAAGGAAATTGATGGAGTGGTACAGCCTCGCGGAGGCACTCAAAAGTTCCAATTCAGAAAGTCACACAGTGCCTAAAATAAAAAAGAAATAGTCAGATATTAAAGTCGACGTGAGAAGTTGAGTCGCAGCCGACCATCTGAGTGTCATCACCACTGTAAGAGGTAGCAGATTTCCAGGGCTCATACCATTTGAGCAGCAAGATGCAGCAATTATTGGCAAAACACTTATAACTGGCATTTTACCAGCGGGTGAGGGGGAGTTTTTTTTTTTTTTTTCATTTACCATTATTCATACTCGTAAATAATTTGCATATTTAATAAGACAAACATGCAGGCAGCATATGCGGCATTACTGTTTACTCTGTTTCAGACAATATTACAAAAGGTTTAGGTGGTGAAGGTGCTGCTGTCCTAAGCCCATCTTCTGGCGCTGGCTGTGGATACACCCCTGCCTCGGAAACCACCGGGCGACCATCTGGCCATGTGCTGACGGACGCTGTTCCAGAGTCACAAAATGTAATAGTGGATGATGTAGGAGACGTGGAGAGAGGAATTGAGGAATATACATTGGCCACAAATTAAGTAAACTGGTTATAGTGAGAAGTCAAGCAAAATGACACCTCTTATTGGCTAACTAAAAAGATTACAATATGCAAGCTTTCTAGGAACTCAGGCCCCTTCTTCAGGCAAGATATAATACAGAAGCTGGAGTTCCCTGTGTTTACATAGACATTAGGACAAGTAACGACATTGGCAAATCTTTAAGTGAGACATGTAAAATGTAAAAAAAATAATAAGACCTCTTCAGGCTAACATTAATTTAACAAGATAGAAGAACAACGTATGGTCAAGATCTTTAGAAGTTTCTGATGAGTTTGGTTAAAAAAAATCAATGCTGCATCTGATGACCTGTTTTTACATTGTGCTAATTACATTCAATAGATGTTGTAACGCTGTCCGATTTGGCTGATCATTTGGTGGTTCAAGGTCAGGTTCATCATACCGCATCTCTTGAGGTATGGGCAAGTCACAGTTGTGCGCCACATTCCGCAGAACGGTACATGCTTGCACCATGCAACACAGTTTCTGTGGACTAAAGAGCAGCACTTCACCAGTCTTATCGATGCAGCGCCAACGGCCCCTCAGCTGCCCAATAGTATGTTCTACCAATGCCCGAGCCTGAGAGTGGAGGTCATTATAACATTGCTGTTCAGTCAGTGAGTTGGCGAGCGGGGTGAGAAGCAACGTCTTCAGCGGGTACCCACTGTCACCTGTGTAATTGTGTAATATGATTACATCATACAGATATCTTACAATTTTGATCATAGGGGTAACATCATATGTCTTATCTTACTGAGAAGACAGTCATCACACAGAAAAAACATTTTCAAGTTTGTTTCCAATACTATTTCTCAGAATGAATGAATCATAAGTTGAGCCAGGCCATCTTGGCACAACATTAATGAGATGTCTTTTCACATCACAGATAATTTGCACATTAATAGAGTGGAAATGCTTTCTATTTGCACAAGGAAATTCATCATGTGAAGGTGCCTTTATAGCAATGTGCATGCAGTTGACCACTCAGATTACATCTGGAAAACCAGACGTTGCTGTGAATTGCGCTTTGATGTTTCCCAGTTTAAGCACAGTGTAAGGAAATCTTATACTGTATACTGTATGTGGATGACAAGCGGATAATAACATCCCATGCAGCTGGTACGGCGCGACTCAGTGATGACTGGGAAATACCTGATTGTTCATTGAGTTCACGTTGAAAAGCTCCTGTGGGTAAAAACCAGAGGGTGGACAGAACTTGCAAAGGAGCAGGTAGAGCACAATTCCTCAAAGTCTGCCTTTGTAAAGCCAGCACCAGTTCAGTGCACAGCTCCAAGTGGATAGCTATTGGAAATCGAAATCGACTTAGAAGACAGTCATCATTATCTATAAATACAGGCTCTCTTCCAATTCTTCAATTTGCGATGTCTAAAGCAGTCATGGTAGTTTGGCCATTCCATGCACTATTACTGTATATTGTTACAAAATGATTACAAACAAGTGCGTTAAATTTGTAAATTATATACAATCAATTTTGGTGTATTTCATAAAGACCGCATAATGGATGCAAAAAGGGAGACCACACACAAACTGTAGCCCTGCTTTGATGCTGTGTGCCACCCATTTAAAAAACTGAGAAGAAACATGCATACAGGTCGGTCCATAAATATTTGGACAGAGACAACTTTTTTCTAATTTTGGTTCTGTACATTACCACAATGAATTTTAAATGAAACAACTCAGATGCAGTTGAAGTGCAGACTTTCAGCTTTAATTCAGTGGGGTGAACAAAACGATTGCATAAAAATGTGAGGCAACTAAAGCATTTTTTTAACACAATCCCTTCATTTCAGGGGCTCAAAAGTAATTGGACAAATTAAATAACTGGAAATAAAATGTTCATTTCTAATACTTGGTTGAAAACCCTTTGCTGGCAATGACAGCCTGAAGTCTTGAACTGATGGACATCACCAGATGCTGGGTTTCCTCCTTTTTAATGCTCTGCCAGGCCTTTACTGTAGCGGCTTTCAGTTGTTGTTTGTTTGTGGGCCTTTCTGTCTGAGGTTTAGTCTTCAACAAGTGGGTTAAGATCAGGTGACTGACTTGGCCATTCAAGAATTTTCCACGTCGTTGCTTTAATAAACTCTTGGGTTGCTTTGGCTGTATGTTTTGGGTCATTGTCCATCTGTATCATGAAACGCCGCCCAATCAATTTGACTGCATTTAGCTGGATTTGAGCAGACAGTATGTCTCTGAACACCTCAGAATTCATTCAGCTGCTTCTGTCCTGTGTCACATCATCAATAAACACTAGTGTCCCAGTGCCACTGGCAGCCATGCATGTCCAAGCCATCACACTGCCTCCACCGTGTTTTACAGATGATGTGGTATGCTTTGGATAATGAGCTGTTCCACGCCTTCTCCATACTTTTTTCTTGCCATCATTCTGGTAGAGGTTGATCTTGGTTTCATCTGTCCAAAGAATGTTTTTCTAGAACTGTGCTGGCTTTTTTAGATGTTCTTTAGCAAAGTCCAATCTAGCCTTTCTATTCTTGAGGCTTATGAGTGGCTTGCACCTTGCAGTGCACCCTCTGTATTTACTTTCATGCAGTCTTTTCTTTATGGTAGACTTGGATATCGATACGCCTAACCCCTGGAGAGTGTTGTTCACTTGCTTGGCTGTTGTGAAGGGGTTTCTCCACCATGGAAATGATTCTGTGATCATCCACCACTGTTGTCTTCCGTGGACGTCCAGGTCTTTTTGCGTTGCTGAGTTCACCAGTGCTTGCTTTCTTTCTCAGGATGTACCAAACTGTAGATTTTGTCACTTGTAATATTGTAGCAATTTCTCAGGAGGGTTTTTTCTGTTTTTGCAGCTTATGGATGGCTTCTTTCACCAGCATGGAGAGCTCCTTTGACCGCATGTTGTCTGTTCACAGCAAAATCTTCCACATGCAAGCACCACACCTCAAATCAACTCCAGGCCTTTTATCTGCTTAATTGATAATGACATAACGACGGACTTGCCCACACCTGCCCATGAAATAGCCTTTGAGTCAATTGTCCAATTACTTTTGAGCCCCTGAAATGAAGCGATTGTGTTAAAAAAAAGCTTTAGTTACCTCACATTTTTATGCAATTGTTTTGTTCACCCCACTGAATTAAAGCTGAAAGTCTGCACTTCAACTGCATTGGAGTTGTTTCATTTAAAATTCATTGTGGTAATGTACAGAACCAAAATTAGACAAAAGTTGTCTCTGTCCAAATATTAATAGACCTAACTGTAAGTGTGGTCTGAAAATGTGCATCGCTTTATGCCAGGTTTAGTTTTTATGCATCTCAAAGTGAGCGTGGAAACGGGTGTACGCAACATTTATACATGAGGCCCCGGTTCTCTAGACTGTAGGATTAGCCACTGTGTCATTCTGCCGCTCGCCTACTTTGCTCATACTGATTTATTTATTTTTTTATAATTATTACTCCCAGCCATTCTGTCATTTTGTGGATTTATTTATTTATTTTACAATGTTTTATGAGGCATGAAGTGTGTCTTGGAGATTATTGTGAGTAACCAAACAAACCAGGGGATGATTTCTTAGTCAGAGATCTGATCAGGGAAAGCCAAGGGTCAACATAAAGAAAGGTAGGTCATGATTTTAGTGTCAAAGGCAAAATGAAAGTCAGGAACCAGAAGACAAACCTAAAGCTAGAGAAAGGAGATGCTGTGCATTCACCTGGGGATGATGTTAGGTAAAGATACTTCAGTGATGTCTCCATCGTGACAATCGAGGTCATGGAGCATCCCAGAAGCATCACATAAACAAGATGGTAAATAGAAACTTTTCTGAACAAGGTCAAAATGAAAAATAAATTACCAAAATGTATGCCTTGGGTTGAAAATCATTAAAAAACAGAAACTTGCAGTATAAGCCCCAAAAATTCAAAATTCATCATTTGTAAAATTCAACACAAGATGGCTGTCACGACTGGTTCATAGTAAATGCCTCCAGTTCTGGCTCTTTCTGCCCCTTTGATGAAGCTCTTAGCGACAAGACCACCATCTGCACTTCATTTCACTGAGACCCCCTGATCTGACATTGGGATTGAACTTGAAACTGCTCAGTACAGTTAGGTAAGCCCTCCTTGAGTGCTATTCAGAACCAACATATGAAAAACAAAAACGCGGAGAAAACGGATACAAAATGAGGCCCCCTTCCAACGCACTTCGTTTTATCTGAAGTTCGGATTCAGATGGTTGTTGCTCACAGATAAACCATACAGGGCTGCCATGACACCTTGAAAGTAATGTGTTGTAAACAGAAAAGCAAGGAAACCTGTCCTGAGTACAGACTTGCCCAGGATTTGGTAGCACACAATTACCATTGCCTTTGAAACTTCAACCCAAAACGAGAGAACACAAATGCTGCAGGTTGTGAAACTTTCAATGTGTGTCCTCAACATTATGGCGGGATGCTGCACATCAAAGGGGGAGCCAAGGCAGTTCATACTTAGTGGCGTGCCAGTGTCTGCGGACCACCTCGCTAAAGAGTGCTGAAAATGTGTTAGGTACATAATACATGCTGGCCACATCTGCTTTTGATAATACTTGAATAAGTATTATTTTAATCTGGGTTGCTAGTAATTTTTATTACTAGTTTTGTGACGTCTTTCTACTGCCATTTTGTTTGTGCTTTTTTGATGTTCATGGCAACAAATTCATAGCTAGTCACATGGTTCATGACCTGTGACATCATCATTCTACCCCAAAAAAGATGGTGGCATGCACTCACTCATGTTGAGTCTTTGCAAAAAACAAACCTGTAGTGTTTAATCCTTGTGCTTGTTTTCTGTTTAGAAGCGAAACTTCGGTTTAGTGTTTTGGTGCTCAAGAATTTTGGTCTTTTCGATTACTGCAATATCAAGAACCAGCTCCAAGTTGACAACATTTTTAGGGCCTTAGACTCGCCTTCTTTAAGGTGATCATTGCAGCAGTACCTTGGGGCCTTAGGACCAGACACGACCAATGGACTACTTCTTAGTTTTTAAAAGATGTCAAATTAAATACTGTATAGTCTAGGAAGCAACAGTTTGAACAGAGCATCAGCTTTTGATTAATGAAGTCAAACTGGGCATAGTGGGTAGCCAGGGAAGACATAAAGAACATAAAGGAAGCAGCATCAAGAACAGAATCAATTTAAGATCACCAATTTAAGTCAGAGCCAAAAACTCAATCACCAAGTGAGGATTATAAATATTCTGTAAAGTTGTTCAATGACATTTAATAGAAAGGAAAAGATCAATGCCCTGAAGGGCTGATATCTCATCAGCATGGGAGGGCTGCTCCTCCTGTTTCTCAAACTGAGCTTAAAAGGCGTGTGGAGATGATTGATGGGACGGGCAAGTGCTCAACCAACAAGAGGTAGGGAGGCCACAGAACAGAGGGGAGGAAGCTGAAGAGAACGTGGCTTGTTTAGTTACGTCCTTGGGTGCAGAAGTATCTGTTACCTTACTATTGTATCACTTTGGTTCCTACTCTTGTGCTCCGTTACTTATATAATTAACTTCATTAAGAAATCACCTTGGTTTGTTTCATTTATGGCTTCACTGTCATTATTGTTTGGGTTTGTGGTCATCTTAGACACAACCTTTCAGGTCAGGACTGTCTAAGTGTGATGCCCAAGTGATGCACAGCAGGCATTACATCCTTGAACCCGGGTCACTGATAGTCGTGGTCTGTGATGGACTAGAGCGAATGAGGGCACAGAACAACAGAGGGTGGTGATAGTTCTTACTACTTTTATTCCACAGTTTAACGTGCAAATAATGCAGTGCAGTCTTTAATTCATAAATAAAGTCAATAAATAATCCACGATAGAATCAGCGTCTTTATGGAGATAAAAACCAGCAATAACTAAATTCCTTCCATACATTGGAATCCAAGAATAAACTACACAGAAATTGGGTTTCTTTTCCTTTCTCTCCTGCCAGTCCAGTGCATCTTTCTCCCTCTGTCTCCCCAGCTCACCCTGCAGGTCTTGTGGCCGAGACACCAGCAGCTGTGGTCCACGTCTCTGCCTTTCATCCCGAACACAACCCTTCAGCGTCCGTCAGGACACTTGGACCCAAAGCTCCTTTGCCTGCCCACCCCACCCCTGGAGTACTCCATCGCTCCCAACTCAGTAGAAGTGACCTGCCACTGAATTGCAGTTCCTCTTATGCCCTCGTGAGGACCCCCGACTGCTCTGCCTCCACTCCTCCACGTTGGCTCACACTCCCAATTGTCCCTCTTCTCTTGCACCTTGATTTCTGAGGACTGCCTCCTCTAACCGACTCAGGCTCCTTTTGTGCCATGTCTTTGCAGGCACCTTAATAACACTCCATGGAGGATTAAAAAGGAGATTGACTCAAATGATTACGCCTTCACGTGCAAACCCAATTTAGCCAGTCCTCTCATCCATCACTCTGGGGCCACACAGCTTTACTGCTGCATGCACCTACACCCTTGGAGCCTGAGTGCACTCATTTTATTTAAAGCGTTCCCACTTCAATGGACCCCCAAAAGCACAGCACCACTTTAAAACAGCATTGAAATGCCAAGTCAGGAGATTCTCATGAATCTACTAGCACATTGTTTGTGCATAAAGTGAATGTGCTGATCACCTGTAAAAGTAAATGGAGTCTCAGCCGCAGTGGGGGTTCTCATGTTTCTTGTGTTTTGGAAGGTTAAGCCAAGTCTTCAGCAGCGCCGTGACTTCCAGTAGCCATGTAGACTGTGGGAGTTCCTGAGATGTCTGAACAAAACATCCACTTGTTGCAAATGTTCATGGACTGGTGAAATTGAGCTTATGAGTGTCTACAGGCAGGGCGTCCCCATTGAAGGGGTATCACATACACTTATGTTGCAGGCCATTTCTCCCTTTATTATGCAACTAAAGCCGATCAGTGCTGCATCACTAGGCTTGGCGCTCTTTTCTTAGTGACCATTGAAATTTCAGAATCTGTTGTTAGGCTCTCCATTTTTCGATTCCCTGTTTAGTGATTAGTCTGCTTCTTTGACTTTCTTCCAGATGGTGACTGGTATTCATACCGATGGATCCGTTTTTACATTGGCGAAGACGTGCCAAGCAGCCAAGAATGTGTCTGATCTGGCTTGCTGCTTTAACCACACAAAGATCTGGGACGTCCATTAGCAGCAGGTGTCTTTAGCTTTCTCTTTTAACCTCGGTGCAGATGCTTTTCAAATTAATTAAAGACAGAAGTGGAATCTTGGAATTCCTTTGCTGCCTTTTAGCTGATGGGAACAGCTTTAGGGGGTCGGAATGAAATATAACCATTGCCTTATGTGCATTTCAAATTTTACAGACTAAAAATTGAAGCCACAATACAGCCAGAAATGGCAATTGTCAAGAAAGCTGAAATCCAACCTGCATAAGCAGGAACACCGGGGACCCCAGACTGACCAGTCAATAAGGACCAACTCTTCAGGTGAAAACTTGTGGAACAACAGGACAGTCCATCAGGCTCTTCTGGTTACCTAATGAAGGGTTGGTCTTAAGATCTCATCCATCCTCTCCTTGTATACTGTCAGATCGTCTCCCTATTAGTGTTGGATTTATATTCAAATTTTGACTTCAGTATCAATACCAGCTTTCGGACCTTAGTACTGGTACCAAAACAGTTCTGAAGCAAATAACAGATGACTTCAAACCCCCCAGCTTACTCTAGCCTTCCTGGTGTGCTGTATCATCGCGGCACTATTTCCATCTTGATGTTCGTGAAATCCTGATCACGTTGAAGCAAGAAAGGGGAATTTGGTCCACCACGAAGCTGGAAGCGTCTAGTTTTGTTTCATGAAGCCCACAAAACAGACATTTGTCAAGGGAACGTATAGGCAGAGTGAGAGGAAACCTGACGTTTACTTCCCGAAAACACTGAAATGCAGGTACCATACTGTTTTAAAATTTGTGTAGTTCCAAATTTATGCTCATTGTTATATGTACACAGTAGAATGAGATATCTCCCACAGACTAATGAAGCACTGCAATATCAACAGTGGGCTGAAAAAGGACAAGGAGTACAGTGTTGTGGGCTAAAGGCAACATTAGCTGATATTTACAATATTAATGATGGATGTGTCACTGTACTTGGCTTCTGTGTTACTTGTGGGTAAAAGATGTCCTTGAGTACTGATGGTCCTGCTACCAGAACACAAGAGGGCAAAAAGACTGTGCGGGGTGTCTGCCGTCTTTAATAACACACATTCTGCATTTCTAAGGTAGTGTGACTTAAATGTGCTGAACAGAAGGCAGCGGGGTGTCAGTAGAGTTCTGCACCACCTTAACCCGGCTCTGTAAAGCTCTGTGGTCCTGAGCTAAGTAGGTGCCACACCAGAATGTAAGGTAGCCAGTGGTGGACTCTGTAGTGCATCTGTGGAAGTGGGGGAGCACAGATGGAGATATACTGGCATTGCTCGGACATCTTAGGAACTTTGGCTTTGCTTATGCTCTTTAACGACAGTCGATATGCATTGTTTAGGGTTATCAGTGCAGTGTCCACACATTTACATTGGTTTGTGGACCTGAAGAAAATGAAACTCATCTCAATATTCCCCTGTTAAGTAAAAGATATAAAATGTGCAGGCCACCTTTTGACATGCATATGTGACATCCGGAAGTAATGCTCACAGGTTTGTTTTCAGGGACGCCCGTGTGTGCAATACTGAGCTTTTCCAGCTTGTACCATAAGGATATACAAACCACATGCATGTGTATGTTAAACTGGGAGCACATACAGTATGCAAAGCAAGGGAAGTCTTCAAAGTGGCAGTGGGCATCTGTTTCAGCAAAGTTCAGAAAATGGGTTTAGGCCTCAACACAAATACAAAAAGCCAGGTCTCCTAAGGCTGCCTAGGCATTCAGCCTGCCCAGGTCCAGAAAGGGGGCCCAGGCTTTTAAATATCAGTGAGGCTAAACAAGTCAACTTCCAGGACAACAAAACTAAAGTTTCTTTAATATTTAAAAAAAATGATTTAATGAACTGACTACAGGCAAGTTGGGAAAAAGGATAAAAGTAGGTTTTATCATGTCTCTGGCTGGAATTCAGATTCACGTCTTGTCTCATTTGTTCATTTTTGATTTTTGATGCATGTTATGTGCATTATTCTTTGTTTTTTTATGTAAACTGTCTGTGTTATGTTCCATGTGTTTTGTAGGTGGCAGGGCCACCTCTGCCAATCACCACCAGTAACTGCCCACTGCCCTATAAATCAGAAGGGTCTTCCACTGTTCCTGGTGGTTCATTATGAATTCACTCTGGTGTTGGTGGGTTCTTGTGCCTTTGTCTGTGCTTTCTGTGAATTACTGGATTTGCTCTGTTTTTGACACTGCCTTGGATTTCTGTTTTGGTCGCCTTGGATTGTCCATGCAGGTAACTCCTCTTTGCGTAGTGTGCTCAATGGAGCTTCATGTATTTACAAATCAGTGCTTTCCCTTATTACTAGCTGGGGTTTGACGGTGATAGCCCCCCATGGACATATTGGAAGTGATTTTCAAACCTATTGAGACTTGCATGCTTTGGGACTGCAAGTTTTACAATGCAAACAAATCTTAGAGAACTCAAACCAAAAACAGTATCTTTAAACAGAGCAGGGGGACAAAACTAGGACACCCTCACAAAAGACAAACAGAAATCAAAATCATAGGAAACACAAACCCAGCCAATCCCAAAGATGCTGTAAGAACTGCCACATCACCTTACATTGAAGTCAGGGCCTGTAGCCCATCTGCATGATTGGGTGGCACCATCTCTGTAGGCTCCTCTTAAAAGAGACTGAGCAGATCACATATTAAATGACTACACACTGCATATTATCAGTATAATACAAAACTGGCAAATAATTAATAAACACAATAAAAATCATAATATTACATACATACAACAATGACAAAACCAAAACAGAATTCATAACAAAACATGAAAAATAATTTTTGAAAAATACCAAGACTAAACGAGCAAAGGACCTCCATAAACCAGGGAAGACACCCTGGCTGAAACATAACAAACATAACACAATTCTGACAGACCTACTTAATATAAATCAGAGTCACTGGAGGCCAGAGCCTGTTATGGCAGCACTGAGTACAAGGGAGGCCTACCATGCTCATGGAATAACTGTCAGCAATCCTGAAATGAAAACTTTAAGTTCACAAAATAGATGGATGGATGTTCTTACAGTCTTGATGTCCATAGCTCTGTCTTTTCCAGTTGACCCAGAAAAATGTTCAGAACGAGACAACTGTCTAATGCCATACTTGCAGCAAAATGTGTGTGTGAATGGAGATCTCATGAATCTTCTGTTTGGGCAGTGTTTAGTTCAAATCTGGCATTACATCTTCAAATAATTAAAAAAGTGAAGGGCTAATCCTCTAGAGATACAGTACATGCCCACTCAAATTGTATTAAATGGTCCTGTGTAGTCTTAAGCAGATAAAGATCTTCTGAGATGTTTCAACTAACACATCACTCTTACAATGGGACCTGTCAATAAGCACTCATATATTGAAGGCCCTTCAGCAGACATCTTCGCCCAATCGAATTCTTCTGTCCCGGTGTGACATGTTCAGCTGGATTATGAGCGCAGTCAGTGTTGATTTGTATAAGCAGTCAAATATGTTCTTCAGACAAGGACATGGTGCATGCTGCTTTCTCAAAGATCTATTGTCCTTGGTTCAATTTGTGTGCCTGGTCACTGTCTGTGTGTAATCTGCATGTTCTCCCCATGCCCAAGTGGGTTTTCCTCCAACATCTCCAAAGAACTGCATGTTAGGATACCTGGCAATTCCAAAGTGGCCCGATGTGTGAGTGGGTCCAGTGATGGACTGCCATTCTGTCCAAGGTTGTTTCCTCCCTTGTGTCCTGTGTTTCGAGGATAAAATATAGTCCAATGCAACCTTGAATTGGCTTAAGCAGTTTTGAATATGTTATCATTTTCTTAAAAATAATCAATTTGCTTGTCATTTTAATATTTTTAATCATAACATTTTATTAAACTTGAACAAAATCCTGGTTTGATTTGTCCTGAATTCATGATTAACATCAAAAAAGGTTAAATTTCAGTAAGGGTGTTTGGACTTGGATACCCTCTGTATATTCCTGCACAGCTACACATAAACAAAGGGGTTGTGCTAATTAGCGACTGTTTTGGGCAGTGCCCTGATTTTGATGTTGATTTTCTGGTTATTGGTTATTATTTATCGCTGGTGTTGGACAGACAGCTGTAAGGATCAGGTGAAAGGTCATGTGGGCTAAGAATGTTCAGCCCATGGCCTGGTGATGAACTTTAGAAGAGAGCAATAGATGGGTTGTCAATGCTCCCATTTGTCATTGGTTTACAGCAGCTCGAGAAGGTTAGATCTGATATGAGATGTGATCTGCTGCTCTCTTTTTGTGTCTTTACTGCCTTGCTTGTGTAGGAATGACATGATGATCGAAGTGGATTCTCTTTTCAGTGGTTGGGCAGGCATTAATCAAGTGTTTTTATTTGTTCAGTGCCTACTCATGTGGGTGTCTTCAGTAATATGGAAGCAGAAAGTGATACAAGGAAACACTCTGGAGGATGGACATGAGTGTTTTAGTTAAAAAGGGGAAACAAGGAGTTGGCATCAGTTGTGAAATGGACAAGGATTAGAAGGTTTTGTTTTTGTGAGGTACGATTGTTACCGAGGTGGAATTATGGGAACACACCAACGGGTTGTGTAAGTCACTACAGGTATCACACTTTACATGTAGTAATGGACAGGAGAAAACAAAACTTGGTAATAATTAGATGTGAACAAACTGGTTGGAACACAGTTCCTGGAGAATGTCAACATGTTGTATGTTGATTAATATGTGAAGTACAATTTCACTGTACTCTAGTCTGTAGATGTGACAACATTCACCCCAAGAACCAAACAGCTTGGTGCTGGCAGTTATCTGGAATCAAGGAAGAACATAATGTTGTGTTTGTATGGTACCTGAAGCAGTGCAGCATTTACCAATGGTGTGATGAGAAGCTGTTTAATAATTGGTGCTGGAGGTTTTTTAGCGTGAAAGATGTTTTACAAGTGAGGGAAGGGGCAGAGACTGGTGACATCTAAGCGACAGGCCACAGCTTCTGAGGATACTGGCCTCAACCTTTAGCTGTAGTTGGCTATGCACTCCCAGTCCTGTCTCTTACCCTGTGCTGCTTACTTAGACCTCGAAGCTGAAAAGTGGCTATAGAAGGACTAACACTGATCATTAACTTTATACAAGTTCCTTCCACACTGGAATGGGTCCTGTGTACACCTTGGAAATCACTTATAACACGTTTAAATGTCCTTGTGTATCTTGCTGAGAAGTATATTGGCTACAGCACAGTACATTCAGCTAAAGTGACTCCGTATTGGTTTCCATATACACTTTATCACTGTGGTGGTGACTGTGACTGGTCTTTTAAAACTACACAACGAGCTCACCGAACGACGCGCAGTTCGCGACCTCTCTCTACACGTGGCGCTCAACATCTGCGGCAGGCGCTGCAGCTTCAGCCGTAAATCGTCGCGTGGCGAGGGCGCGCGCGCTGTCGTAACGCATGAGTAAATCGAACTGCGGCAGCTCTTCCACGTGAGTTTATCAAGAGTCAAGTCAGTTAGTCGTGGTGATGGATGAACTAACAGATCAGTCGAATGTTACTGAGGTAAAAGCTAAAGCAGTGAAAAGAAAAGTGTCGTTAATAATGTAAGTAGATGTCTTGTTTCGTATTTCGCCGTCGTTATGTTGTTTGACATTTTTGCTTTATAAGGGTATGATTTGCAATAAGGTTTTTGTATATTTACAAGGTACTTCTTTAGTTCGGGTGAGTAGTTCGAAAACATCAGTAAGGTAGGTATGTAATCACTAACAGCTATTCTATTCTACTGAAATAGTACCAAGGAAGAATACTTTCATACTCCCGTTGCTTTGTAATCTTAATATTAATTAAGAAATAACAGATGCAATCATAAAGATGGGCGGCACGGTGGCGCAGTGGGTAGCGCTGCTGCCTCGCAGTTGGGAGATCTGGGGACCTGGGTTCGCTTCCCGGGTCC
This sequence comes from Erpetoichthys calabaricus, assembly GCF_900747795.2. Classification (NCBI taxonomy): domain Eukaryota; kingdom Metazoa; phylum Chordata; class Cladistia; order Polypteriformes; family Polypteridae; genus Erpetoichthys; species Erpetoichthys calabaricus. Next base: position 84,322,471 of record NC_041403.2, read on the forward strand.
TCCCTGCGTGGAGTTTGCATGTTCTCCCCGTGTCTGCGTGGGTTTCCTCCGGGCGCTCCGGTTTCCTCCCACAGTCCAAAGACATGCAGGTTAGGTGGATTGGCGATTCTTAATTGGCCCTAGTGTGTGCTTGGTGTGTGTTTGTGTGTGTCCTGCGGTGGGTTGGCACCCTGCCCGGGATTGGTTCCTGCCTTGTGCCCTGTGTTGGCTGGGATTGGCTCCAGCAGACCCCTGTGACCCTGTGTTCGGATTCAGCGGGTTGGAAAATGGATGGTTGGAATCATAAAGTTCACACTATTGGATAACTGGTGGCTTGTATGGCCTCCTCTCCTCGTTCATTTTTTAAAAGTGAATGTGACCTGTTTACTTTCAATTCTGTATTTGCTGGAGACCATGATTTGTCGTGCAACTGTAAATCTGTCACTTTTTCTACTGCCTTTATACCATTTTAATTGAAAAATTAAGTGATTGCCTAGAGTTTTGCCTTTTAATGTTATCTGGAAGTGCAGCGATTTGTGACTGTTTTTAAATTAGATGCTTTTGAATTTTTTTGTCTCTTACATATGCATAACCTGTCTAACCCAGTTGAGAATCGGGGAGAGCCTGAGGCAACCCTGGTAGCCCTGGCTAAAGTGATGGAAGCTGCTGGTCCTTAGTAGGCACACACACACACACACACACACACACACGAGCAATCTGGACTCGACAGTTGGCCACAATGTGCGTCTTGGGTGTTGCTGGATGATGGACACCCCCCTGTGCAAAACATGTAAACTTTGCATTGACATGCACAACTCTAAAACATATCTGTAATAAAGTTACATTAGTAAAACATACATTTGTTTCTTTGTGACTAAATTACTGGTGACATATACAACGTTAACGTTTTAAAAAGTGGCCACTATGCAATATTTGTTGCGCATGTTACGCCACATTTATTCTAATTGTCTTGGATCTTTATTGCCTGTTACTTATGATATACTTTTCTTTTAATTTATAGCTGTGAATCCTGTGGATCAGAAGAAGCAAAATATAGGTGTCCTGGGTGCCTTACTCATTCTTGCAGGTGAGAATGTATTGTTCATTATATTCATGAACAATGTAGTATTAAAACGTTTTATAGTATTCAAATTAAGTTTGAACTTAGTTTTGTCACTGCTTACTTTTTTTTTTTTTTTTGTATTAAAAGGACATTTCTACTTTGGTTTATGTTACTACCCTTTATTCTTTTATAAATTTATCAACATGGAGTGTTAGTTTGTTTCTGAGTTTTAAAAAAAAAAATAACAAAATACATACTCTCTTATTACCCCCCACCCTTAAATTAACATCCGTACTCCACCTTTCTATTGTTGTACTGCTAAGTTTTTGCAGCAGTTTGTGATGCATATCTCCATGTATAAAGTGCTTAGGCTTGTCTGTATGTTACTTAAAAAATCATGCTCCTCTGGCCTTTGAAGACTGATCTTGATGTCAGTCGACAGCTTGTACCTCGACATGCACAGTGCGACACACATATTCGACATGTAGCCCGTGGCAGCCCCGAAATTCTGCTTCGACTCATTCTTAGAGCAGGCACAAATAAGGCTGTGCAAATTCACCGACAAGGATACATGGGGATCCTCACTGCTTACAGAAAAAGCTTTGACTCCTTTTCATAGCCACAACAGAGGCGGTCACATGCATCGGATAACAGAAAAGCACAGCAGTACACACCATGCAACATAATAGGCGACACAAACACAACAGACAGGCAATCGCGCCACATGTTGGGCATTAAAACAGCCACAGCTTCTAAAGGACATTTTACTATAACCTCGAAGTGGTGACCTGGGATACTGTGTTTCGTGAGAATTGCATGGATCACTTGTTTAAACGATGTCCTGCAATGACAAGGCTAATGGGATTTATTGCAGACATAAGTCAGACACTCCCAAATCAAAATAAAGTTCTGGACACTGTCAGCTTGCAGCCCTGAAAACATAACATGAGTTGCTATGTCTCGTGACAGCCTCATTTCCAGTCACTCTCTGTGAAGCCTCAGAAGTTCCACCCACATACAAACATTGCTTTTCCAGCCTCACAGTGTTTCTTGGATGAACACTTAAACGTGGATCTCCTATGTGCTCACGATGGAATCGTACTTTTTCAGGGGCAAAACAAAATGATGTGCTGCCTAAATGGAGCACTACTGCTTGCTCCATTGCCTGAACTATATGTGTGTGTATATATATATATATATATATATATATATATATATATATATATATATATATATATATATATTGTGACTGTAGATGGCACTATACCAGTGCACACTACTAAAATATATATATTTTTTTTTTTTTCATCACTCGTGTGGAACATCTTCCCCGTCCCCACAAGCCCACAACACAATACTTTCCTTTCTTCACTCTCTATCTTCACTACTCCTCTCCGGCAAGCTTAGTCCCTCTCCTCCCGACTCTGGCTCCCAGAGTGGTGGCTGCTGGCTCCTTTTATAGCCCACCTGGAAGTGCTCCAGGTGTTTTGGTGACCTATTGCTGGCTGCATTTCCGGGTGTGGCATAAGAACCGCCCACACGGGCTCAGGAAAAACTGCAGCACCCCCTGGCGGCACCACCGGATTCCAACAGGGTTGTAGGGAACTCCATCTCCCGTGGAAGCCTGTGGGAATCCAAGGCACTACTGCCACCCAGGGGGACTGCCATCTACTGTCCTGTGGGAGGTACTGTTCTGACCAGGCTTGCTCCGCCAGTCCATACAGTGAAGAGACGTCCCAGACGGACAAGGACCCCGGCCATCTGTGACAATACGCAAATGTTGGTACTCTGACGAGCAAGGATTGGAAGCTTGGAACACTCTAGGGTATGGTGCCTTCGTGTTCAGAATTCATAATCCGGTTTTTGTTATATTGGTGGACTTCACCCCTTTCAAATCCCTTTTATTTGAGGACCCGTGTACCACCAGTGTGCTTTAAATTTATAAGATCAGTCAAAAACAATAGGTGGAGCTGCTGTATGTACCATGCTGCTGATTCCCGTGGGATCACATTATTTAGACACTCTCATTTCATTTCTGGTGCCGCCATTGAATAGACTTGTTGCTACATCCAAGTTAGAAACATTGGTAAAAGTAACCTGCCTGATGTTATACACCTTCCTTGTGTTGTGCAGGCTATACTGTCTATTAACAGTGAAGACAAGTACAGTCTTGCTTAGAGTTTTATGCTTGTTTGTTTAGCATTGTGAATGGCTGCTCAGTGCATGGTTCTATTAAAAAAAAAAAAAAAATAATAATAATAATACCTGAATGATCAGTGTAAGATCCTAAACATGAACCACTAACAGGACTGAGCAATCTACAAGCATTCACTGTCTGTGCTATAGTAAGTTTGAAAAGTTGCACAAGTTTGCTTTAAACTCGAGCAACAACATTATTTATGACTGTTCAATAAAGGCTGAAGGGCTACATGCACATTAATAAGTTGGTTGCATCTTTTTACTTCTGACAAAAAAGCAGAATCGGCAGGCAGTAATCCTGAATGAGCAAAAGTGGTTCTAGCCTTCTTTGCTTCACATAAGTTAATCTTCTGTCATAAATTAACCAACTGTACCAAAAAGGAACCTACTATAAAACTTTCTTACTGGCAAATGCTGTGCTCCCTTTCTCCCAGCCCTGCTGAAGCTGGTCTCCACAGAAAATACTGTATGCTTTATTCTCTACAACTCTCCCTATTCGTTTTTAAGAATAAGTGTATAAAGAGGCTGCTGTCTTGTGCACCCCGGCCATGAAGACTGCTTAGATGTACACTTGACTATAACTGGCAATCAATGATGCAGATACTTCAATCTTTGGAAGGACAAGCCCCTTTTTTTTTTTTTTTTTTTTTTTTTTTTTTTTCTTTCTTTTCATCAGTATGCCTAGAAATGATGCTTGGCTACCTGTGATTTTTTTCAAAGGAGCAATTCTCATTGGTCATATGTGTACAGTATTAAAATTAAATAAGCATTCCTACTGTAGCTATTTTTAGTAGCTTTTGATATAGATTTCTACTTTGGTATTATGTATGGGAGCTTGTACCCAGGTTTTATTTCTTCATTCCTACATATCCAGTTTCATAAGAAAATGATAGCTTACTGAATTTTCTCTTAGTTTAAATTATGTTTGATTTTTCAAACCGCTTTTCATTTTTTTCATAAGAGTGAACAGTTGAGCAAGAAAAATAAAATATCCATCCATTACCCCCCTATGGGTTTGATACAGCACATACTTAGAGTTGAAGTACTGGGGGACTTGCAGGTGCCTTTCATTGATAAGGTTGCATTGTCATAGTCAACAAAGACTTGCAGAGTTCTCTAAAAGAAATGGAGACATAGCCATAGAGGCGATTGTAGAGAACGTCTTTACTGATTTTAATTTACTGCATCCAAATCTTGCAAGTAGAAATTGCTGAGTGTGTTTACACAAATAGCCTATTTTATTTAGAACTTAAAAATTTTAATTGATTTACAGTATTCTAAATACACTATTTTGGAATAAAGACCGCTACTGCTAGATACATTTTTTTTTCTCTTTAATATTTCAGTCTTCTGCTATAGTGTTTGTGTGTTTGTCCGTCCGTCTCTTTCTCTGATCCCTCCAAGCAATTTGATGGGCCAATTTTGCTTTGGTTTCTCATTAAAACACAGCTGAGACAGGAATCGCCATGCAGCAGAGGTTGAGAAACAAAAGTATAGTGAGAAAAGGTGTAGGAAGTGCGTAGAGACCCCTTCAAACACAGAAAATATTTACAGGAATACAAATTGTTTGGTTTATGTTTATTTGTCATATATAGGTTAACACAGGGTCAACATACAATGAAATGTGTATGACGAGAAAAACAAGTCACTCAGCCTAGATGCAATAAAGCTAAAAAATTAATTTAAAAAAAAATGATTGCAGTGGATAATGCACTGCAGTTTTTTGCAGCGGATACCATTAGTGAGGTCAAAAAGCAGACAGGAGATAAGCAACATGCCTCAAGATGACAGAGTCTGAGAAGCAGTATGGGAACAAGATCAATAGAGGATGTGCTACTCAAAACTGGTTGAGACATGAGAGGATACTGATGGTGCACATATTACAAAAGATGTCATTTGAAAATTGATTCTGTTACAAGTGATGTAGCTAGTCAGATCATAAATAACATTCTCAAATGGATTAGATCCCTTTCATAATCTCAGTGGGCTGGTGCCTAGACTCTGGAGCAAATCCAGGGCCTGCAAGCACACACACCCACAGCTACACAGGGCCAGTATGCAAACTCCTAATTACCTTGTCTGTACATCTTTGAGGATGTGAGTAGGAATCTATAAAAACCCACACTGACATTGGTGAACTCTCACGCTGCACACTGACAACAAAAGCGGTGAGGCAGCTTTGCTAACCAGTGCCACCATGTTGCCCAAGATGAGAAATATCTTCTGAAACTTTATTGGAAAGACAAGAATGCAAAATATCAGATACAAACCAAACCCAATTTGCTATTACATAAGAAACAAAAAATAACAGGTGATTTTTGTGTATCTTTATTGTTCAATAAACCATTTGACAAATAATGGGATACAATAGCAAGAAGTAGAAGAGCTGGTCTGTATATGTTTATGGTCCATAATAAAAATCTTGTATGAGTATTTTTTAAATAAAACTGTGAAGAAATACAATGAACTGACCTGAGTGCAGATGGAATTCTTTTCAGTAGTAATATACTGAGTAACAGAGGTCAGTGAATGCGTATAGCTTAATTTCTAAATTAAAATGCTGGGAGTAATTTGCATGCTGTGCTTTAGCACAAATTTTAACTAGATTTAAAAATCTCCTCTTTGTAAAACAGCTGAATTATGTTATAGTCTGCTTTATAAGACAGATTTTCTTCATTGTTTCAGAATGTTATGCAAAAACTTGCTAATAATGAAGTATCGTGGAGTACAATCTGTGACTTACCTAAGCATACGTGGTTTTATAGTGTGGTGCCTCAGACTGTTCAATAGGGTGTAAAGGTGTCTTTATTGGATTATTTCATTTTTGGCTTACTAAAACTAGTTGAGGTTTAATTAAGTGTGATAGTAAACAGGAAATTTTACAAAACAAAGGTTTACAGCTGGTCTGCTTTGGAGCATTTATAAAGCGGGAAAAAAATAATAAGGCTAATGTTTTAGTTACTGGTCTTTGGTGTGTAAATTTTGAAATTTTTAGAACATCAGAACACTCTAGATGAGAACAGGCCATTCAGCCCAACAAAGCTCGCCAGTCCTATCCACTTATTTCTTCCAAAAAAATATCAAGTCGAGTTTTGAAAGTCCCCAAAGTCTTACTGTCTACCACACTACTTGGTAGCTTAGCATTGCTAACATTATTGTAATTAGCTGTATTTCCAAAAATGATAACATTGTAAGCTTTCAATACTTTTTAATATGTGTGTTTAAAAGAGTATTTTCATCTTTTGTTTAAATCATGTATTTTTTTTTTAAGCAGACTTTATTTCCAATGCAGTTTTGTCTTTGCAGTTCTCCACAGCAGAATCTGAGTTGTTCTGTTATCTATATTATAACACTATCTATCTATTAATACTTTATATGTATCCTCTTTTTTTCCATATATACACTTTAAAGATAGATACTTTATTAATCCCAAGGGGAAATTCACATACTCCAGCAGCAGCATACTGATGAAAAACAATATTAAATTAAAGAGTGATAACAATGCAGGTATACAGACAGACAATAACTTTGTATAATGTTAACGTTTACCCCCCCCGGGTGGAATTGTTCCTCCCCCACACTATGCGACTCTTCAATCTCCTCAGTCTTATTGCAGATGTTGAAGGACGCCAGCCTTCTAAGGAAGTATAGTCGGCTCTGTCCTCTCTTACACAGCGCATCAGTATTGGCAGTCCAGTCTAATTTATCATCCAGCTGCACTCCCAGGTATTTATAGGTCTGCACCCTCTGCACACAGTCACCTCTGATGATCACGGGGTTCATGAGGGGCCTGGGACTCCTAAAATCCACCACCAGCTCCTTGGTTTTGCTGGTGTATAGATGTAAGTGGTTTGAGTCGCACCATTTAACAAAGTCTTTGATTAGGTTCCTATACTCCTCCTCCTCCTGCCCACTCCTGATGCAGCCCACGATAGCAGTGTTGTCAGCGAACTTTTGCACATGGCAGGACTCCGAGTTGTATTGGAAATCCGATGTATATAGGCTGAACAGGACCAGAAAAAGTACAGTCCCCTGCGGCACTCCTGTGTTGTTGACCACAATGTCAGACCTGCAGTTCCCGAGACGCACATACTGAGGTCTGTCTGTAAGATAGTCCACGATCCATGCCACCAGGTATGAATCTATTCCCAACTCTGTCAGCTTGTCCCTAAGGAGCAGAGGTTGGATGGTGTTGAAGGCACTAGAGAAACATAATTCTTACAGCACCACTGCCTCAGTCCAAGTGGGAGAGGGATCGGTGTAGCATATAGATGATGGCATCTTCCGCTCCCACCTTCTCCTGGTATGCGAACAGCAGAGGGTTGAGGGCGTAAAGGGTTGCTTTTAACACTGTTGAGATGTAATTTAATGATTGTTCCTGTGTTCATTTTTCTTTTGGTTAATGTTTGTTGGTATATATAATATCTTCATATCCTGGGGAAAAATTATAATTGTTTTTGTTATTGCTTCACTAACCTTTATTTTGTTTCATTTTATAGTTTACCTTGTGTGAAAAGGCACAAATTGGAAGTGGGCTGCAATGGCATGCGTGACAAAGTTGCATTTGTTCCGCTTGGAAAATTCAATGAAATGAACCTTCTAAGTGGTAAGACTACATTAATTCTGAACTTGTAAGCTGGCAGAAAGTCTGCTAGTGCTGAATCAATATGATCAGCATCTTGTTTGTTTAGATTACAGATTTCTGGAGGATGTTGGAAGACTAACAGACGGTGCAAATAGAGATGACCTTATCAGAAAATTCACATCAAACAAATATGTAAGCTACTCTTCTGATAATCCTGGAGAGACTGTTTTAATAATATTATTATTATTATTATTATTATTATTAATAATTTTTTTTTTTTTTTTAGTCTTTTTAATGCTATCCGTGAGAATTTCCTTTGTGCATTCATTGCCCGTCTAACTATTGCATGTAGGGGATAAGGCAGGTTGATGAGCAAGACATGATTTGTAGAGTAATATACAGTACTCTTTGTTTTCCATTATGGAAAAAATGTGCTAGAGAACAACATAAAAGGGCATGTTGAATTCCTTATTGTGTTTGGAAAGGAGACACATTACATAAAATTTGAAACATGTTCTCTTTTCTTGTGTTTCTGAAACAATATTATAAATTGAACCACTGAGACACTTCTGTGGCGTTATTCATGGCATGGTGAGTCTTTTTAACAAAAGCACATTGAAAATAGTTTCCTTACGGATTAAATCAGACTTGATTCTTCCGCATACCCACAGCTTAAGATAAGATTAAACACTTTTTAAATTAAAAGATGCACAAACATGTCAGGATTTGAATGCATTTTTTTTTGTAGATGCAATTGATGTATTTAATCATTGACTATTTTCTTTCTATCTTGGGTATCTTTGTATAATACTTCTAATGTTTAGTTTAAAAATTAGTGATGTGTATAGATTAAATAAATTTAGGTAATTAGAAAAACTAAGAGCAACTCCAAACACCACAACCCCCACCTCTACTGAAAAGCTTGCTTTTAAAAAAGCTTTGTGGTCTAACGTGGGGAAAGCTCAACAGCTTTTTATTATTGACCTTTAATCTAGGAAGCCATATTACAAATTTGCCAGTTTCCACATTTGAGCAATGGGCATTTGTAAACCAAAGAATTTTAAGCAAGAAAAAAATTAGGAGATTTCCTCCAATGTTATAAACTCTAGTTTTTGTCATGTTTTACATGGAGAATTCATATTTTTATCAATCAAAAGTGTATAAAATAACTTCATAGCACAGGGTATTTATATTTTCATTTGATGCGATTTTCAGCATAAATGCAGATATTAAGTAGTTTCAGCTAATAGGGGTGTCATATTGGCCAAGAATCGAGATCTAAATATTCAAATATATTTCAACATAAGTTTAAAATTGCATGTGCTACATTTTTTTAAAATATTTATACTATTTTTAATTTTACTTTTTTCCCCTCACGGTATATTTATAAATCATAAAGCACTTATGACTTATGCACTGTTATGCAATAGAAACGTGAAAACTTGAATGAATGTGACACTTTTTCTAGTGACAATATGAAAAATAACATGGAACCTGGGTCAGTTTGCAGTGCCAATAATGAATAAAAGAAACAGCCAAATTTGCTCATGACTTTGCGCCTCAGTCAGAAAGTGTAGTATGACAGGCCATCTCTCTTTTATATAAATGGAGTTCACTGTGACCCTGTACATATTTCACAAATGAAACAAATAAGTATTTATGATGTTGCATTATAATGGTCTTTTAAATATTTCGTCCACATTGTAATTATTAATTCAGGAGATAGCTTTTTTTTTTTTTTTTTGTAGCAGCTTGAAAGAATCCTTTTAAAAGTAGGTTAACAAATTAAATATAGTATAATTTTTAAGAAAAGCACAAGAAGCCTTGGTGAAAGATTGTTTGTGGCGCACCTATCTTGATACTTTGCAGGGCAAGATGCCAGTTCAGTGCTACAAGTGGAAACAGTTTGTCAAGGAATAACAACCTATGGGACTAAAGTAAAGTGAGTTTCTATCTCTTCTCACCCCTGATTACCCTCTCTTTACAGTTGCAGCAAAAATGTTAAATGGGTGTCCTTTAATACATCCATCCATCTTTCTAATCTGCTTATTCAGGGCAGGGTTAAGTAGCAGCTGGAGCCCACTCCAGCAATTCTGTTGTGCAAGGCAGGAACAACGCCTGGATAGGTTGCCAGACCATTGCAAGATGAACACCCACACTTGCTCACTAAGGCCAATTTAATATCACCAATTCACCTAACTTGCATGTCTTGAGACTGTGGAAAGAAACTAGAGCCCTTGGAGCTTTAATTCAAACTCATTGTTTTGTGAAAGACTATATCATTCGTTTGAAATTTGGGTAGATAGTGTGTCCTCAGGGTAAAAATCTTTTACATTGTGTAATTTTCCTTCTTGCTCTACCTCCATGGTCAGACTTTGAAATTATCAGATAATAATATAAAATTACTGATAATGTTACTTAACTGTCCTTCTCAAAGACATTACCTGTAAGCTAGTAAACAAACTGACCGTTTACAGGTATGGGGTATGTTCCATGGCATTTTTATAATTAGACAGCTTTGGTGTTTTTCAAATCAAATTGATTTTTTCACAATCATGGCATACATTAATTTGGCAAAGAAAATTTACGTTTTTAAGTGATATTATTTTTAAATTTTTCCACAGCAGTATATTTGTGGTTTTATTTTTGTCATACTTGTTGACTAATGTTTGTTTTATTTTTTTTATTGTCTCTAACTCCTTTAATCAAGCTAATGGAGTTTAGAGATTGGGGGCTCTGGCGCCTATCCCAAACAACATTAGGTAGTTAGCAGGAATCTAACCTGAATAGAGATTTCTGTATTCATATCATATTTAATGACGGTAATTTTAAAGTGGTCACACTCTCCTGTATTCTTCTGAAATCCCAAAGGTGTGTGTTTGGAAAAATTCCAAACTGGCACCCCATGGACCAGTGCTCTTTTCAAATTTAAAAAAAAAAAGTAATGGTAGGGGCTGAATGTTTGCAGTATTACTGGCAAAGGAAGAGTGTTATCCGATAGGATGGAGAGAAGGAAGGCTGATATATTGTGCATGCAAGAGACCAGATGGACTAAGGCCAGGTGTATAGTGACGGGATCAAATTATTCTACCATGGTGTGGATGGGAGGAGAAATGGTGTTGGGGTTATCCTGAAGGAGCCGTATGTCAAGAGTGTTTTGGAGGTGAAAGTGTGTCACACAGTGATAATTATGAAGATGGAAATTGAAGGTGTGAGGATGAATGTTGTTATTGCATGCGCCTCGCAAGTTGGGTATGCAATAGATGAGAAAGAAGATTCCTGGAGTGAGTTGGATGAAGTGTTGGAGAGTGTACCCAAGGGGGGGAGAGTGGTGATTGGAGTGGATTTCAGTTGACATGTTGGTGAAGGAAATAGAGAGGAAGAGGAGGTGATTAGTAGGTATGGTGTCAATGAGAGAAATGCAGAAAGTCAGATAGTGGAAAGTGATAATGGAATTTGGAAAAAGAATTTACATGGCCCTGTTAAATATGTATACAGTGATCCCTCGCTATATCGCGCTTCGCCTTTTGCGGCTTCACTCCATCGCGGATTTTATATGTAAGCATATTTAAATATATATCGCGGATTTTTTGCTGGTTCGTGGATTTCTGCGGACAATGGGTCTTTTAATTTCTGGTACATGCTTCCTCAGTTGGTTTGCCCAGTTGATTTCATACAAGGGACGCTATTGGCAGATGGCTGAGAAGCTAGATTGCTTACTTTTCTCTCTCTCTTGCGCTGACTATCTGTGATCCTGACGTATGGGGATTGAGCAGGGGGGCTGTTCGCACACCTAGACGATACGGACGCTCGTCTAAAAATGCTGAAAGATTATCTTCACGTTGCTATCTTTTGTGCAGCTGCTTCCTGAAACGACATGCTGCACAGTGCTTCGCATACTTAAAAGCTCGAAGGGCACGTATTGATTTTTGACTGAAAAACAAACTCTGTCTCTCTCTCTCTCTCTCTCCCTGCTCCTGACGGAGGGGGTGTGAGCTGCCGCCTTCAACAGCTTTGTGCCGCGGTGCTTCGCATACTTTAAAGCCAAACAGCCCTATTGATTTGTTTGCTAGAGATTGTTTTCTCTATCTATGTGACATTCTGTGCTCCTGACACGCACTCCTTTGAAGAGAAAGATATGTTTGCATTCTTTTAATTGTGAGACAGAACTGTCATCTCTGTCTTGTCATGGAGCACAGTTTAAACTTTTGAAAAAAGAGACAAATGTTTGTTTGCAGTGTTTGAATAACGTTCCTGTCTCTCTACAACCTCCTGTGTTTCTGCGCAAATCTGTGACCCAAGCATGACAATATAAAAATAACCATATAAACATATGGTTTCTACGTCGCGGATTTTCTTATTTCGCGGGTGGCTCTGGAACGCAACCCCCGCGATGGAGGAGGGATTACTGTAATAAGAAGACCGGCGAACACAGGGTAATGTACAAGAGTGGAGGACGAGGCACACAGGTGGATTATATCCTAAGCAGGAGAGTCAGTCTGAAGGAGATTGCAAAGTGATGGCAGAGGAAAGCGTTGTTACGCAGCTTAGAATGGCGGTTTGTAGGATGATGCTGGAGAGGAAGAAGAGGAGGAGGAGGAGAGTGATGGCAGAGCCAAGGATCAAACGGTGGAAGTTGAAAAAGGAAGATTATAGGGTTGAGGTCAGACAGGCATTGGATGGCAATGAAGAATTACCAGATAAATGGGCAATTACAGCAGAAGTGGTAAGGGGGATAGCTAGTATGGTGCTTGGTGTGACATCTGGTGATGGAATGGGGATGTACAGGAGAGTATACAGAGGAAGAGGTTGGAAAATAAGTAGTGGCATAGTCAAAGAGATAAAGAATATAGACAGGAGTACAGAGATGAGGCATAAGGTTCTGCTTCAGCCTCACTATAAACCAAAAGTGAGAGTCCTACCTGTAACCACACGATCATTCAGGAAGTGGACCCCGGAGGCTGAGAATACTCTGAGAGAATGTTTTGGAACTACAGACTGGGATATCCTGCAGGGATCTCATAGTGAGAACATTGAGGAAGTTGTTGACTGCACTACTGACTACATCAACTTCTGTATGGACATTATAGTTCCAGTAAGAACAGTACGCTGCTATGCTAACAACAAGCCATGGATTACAAGTGACATCAAGGGCCTTTTGAACCAGAAGAAAAGGGCTTTTAAAGACGGTGATCAGCATGAGCTCAAGCGCGTGCAGAAGGAACTCCGAGTCCAGCTCAGGGCGGTGAAGGAGCAGTACAGGAGAAAGCTGGAGCAGAAGTTGCAGAATAACAGCATGAAGGAAGTGTGGGATGGGATAAAGATCATCACTGGCTGCAGCTCGAAGCGGGGTGCCACCATCGAGAGAGACGTGAAGAGAGCAAACCAAATGAACAACTTCTTTAACAGGTTTGACCACCCTAACCCACTCTCACACTCACCTCGGAGTATTGCACCCTCCACACACCCTTCTGCTGATACCAGCATAGAGACATCCCCACCCATAATTACAACAGCGCAAGTGAGCAGAGAGCTGAGGAGACTTCGTGCCAGCAAAGCAGCGGGTCCAGATGGAGTATCGCCACGACTGCTGAAGGTCTGTGCATCGGAGCTGGGGGGTCCTCTACAGCGCATCTTCAACCTGAGCCTGGAACAGGGGAGAGTCCCGAGGCTTTGGAAAACATCTTGTATCACCCCAGTCCCAAAGGTATCACGTCCTAGTGAGCTGAATGACTTTCGGCCTGTTGCTCTGACATCACATGTGATGAAGACCATGGAGAGGCTGCTGCTTCACCACCTTAGGCCACAGGTTCAACACGCCCTTGACCCTCTGCAGTTTGCATATCAGGAGAAGGTGGGAGCAGAGGATGCCATCATCTATATGCTACACCGATCCCTCTATCACTTGGACAGAGGCAGTGGTGCTGTAAGAATTATGTTTCTAGACTTCTCTAGCGCCTTCAACACAATCCAACCTCTGCTCCTTAGGGACAAGCTGACAGAGATGGGATTAGATTCATACCTAGTGGCATGGATCGTGGACTATCTTAAAGACGGACCTCAGTGTGTGCGTCTTGGGAACTGCACGTCTGACATTGTGGTCAGCAACACAGGAGCGCCACAGGGGACTGTACTTTCTCCGGTCCTGTTCAGCCTATATACATTGGACTTCCAATACAACTCGGAGTCCTGCCATGTGCAAAAGTTCACTGATGACACTGCTATCGTGGGCTGCATCAGGAATGGGCTGGAGGAGGAGTATAGGGACCTAATCAATGACTTTGTTAAATGGTCCGACTCAAACCACCTACACCTGAACACCAGCAAAACCAAAGAGCTGGTGGTGGATTTTAGGAGGCCCAGACCCCTCATAGACCCAGTGATCATCAAAGGTGACTGTGTGCAGATGGTGCAGACCTATAAATATCTAGGAGTGTAGCTGGATGATAAATTAGACTGGACTGCCAATACTGATGCGCTGTGCAAGAAAGGACAGAGCCGGTTATACTACCTTAGAAGGCTGGCGTCCTTCAACATCTGCAATAAGATGCTGCAGATGTTCTATCAAACAGTTGTGGCGAGCGCCCTCTTCTACGCAGTGGTGTGCTGGGGAGGCAGCATTAAGAGGAAAGACGCCTCACGTCTGGACAAACTGGTGAGGAAGGCAAGCTCTATTGTTGGCATGGAGCTGGACAGTTTAACATCTGTGGCAGAGCGAAGGGCGCTCAGCAGGCTCCTATCAATTATGGAGAATCCACTGCATCCACTTAATAGTATCATCTCCAGACAGAAGAGCAGCTTCAGCGACAGACTGCTGTCACTGTCCTGCTCCACTGACAGATTGAGGAGATTGTTCCTCCCCCAAACTATGCGACTGTTTAATTCCATCCGGGGGGGTAAACGTTAACATTTAACATTATACATAGTTATTGTCTGTTTTTCACCTGCATTATTATCATTCTTTAATATTATTTATTGTATCAGTATGCTGCTGCTGAAGAATGTGAATTTCCCATTGGGAATAATAAAGTTTCTATCTCTATCTATCTCTATCTATCTCTATCTATCTCTATCTATCTCTGTCTATCTATCTATCTATCTGATGGCGAAGGCTAAATATAAGGCGTATGATAAGTTGTGTGAGAGGCTGAACACTAAGGAGGGAGAAAAGGACCTTTACCCATTGGCTAGGAAGAGGGACTGAGCTGGGATAGATGAGCAGCAGGTTACGGTATAAAGGATAATGGTAGAAATGTAGTCTCAAGCGAGGATAGTGTTTTGAATAGTTTTAAAGAGTACTTTGAGAGGTTGGCGAATGAAGAGAATAAGAGAGGAGGTTGGATGATATGGAGATATTGAAATAGAAAGTGCAACTGATTAACTAGGATGAAGAATGGGAAGGCTGTTTATCCATATGACATACCTGTGGAAGCATGGAGGTGTTTAGGAGAGATGGCGGTGGAGTTATTAACCAGATTGTATAATACAATCTTGGAAAGTGAGAGGATGCCTGAAGAGTGAAGAAGTGTACTGGTAAATTTAAGATAATAAGGGGGATATGCAGAGCTGTAGTAAATACAGAGCGATAAAATTGATGAGTAACAGCATAAAGTTTTGGGAAAGAATAGTGGAAGATGGTTAAGAAGGAAGGTGATGATTAGCAAGCAGTAGTGTGGTTTCATGCCAGGGAAAGAGCACTAAATGCGATGCTTACTCTGAAGGTGTTGATGGAGAAGTATAGAGAAGGCCAGAAGGATTTGTATTATGTTTTCGTGGACTTTGAGAAAGCATATGACAGGGTGCCTAGAGAGGAGCTGTGGTATTCTATGAGAAAGTCGGGAGTGGCAGAGAAGTATATAAGAGTGGTACAGGGTATGTATGAGGGAAGTGTGGCAGTAGTGATGTCTGCAGTAGTGTGACTGATGCGTTCATGGTGGAGGGGGGATTACACCTGGGGTTGGCTCTGAGCCCTTTCTTATTTGCAGTGGTGACAGACAGGTTGATTAGACGAGATTAGACAGGAGTCCCTGTGGACTGTGATGTTTGCAGATGACATCTCGATCTGTAACGAGAGTAGGGAGCAGGTTGAGGAGACCCTGGAGAAGTGGAGATATGCCCTAGAGAGGAGGGTAATGAAGGTTAGTAGGACCAAGACAGAAAACATGTATGAATGAGAGGGAGGTCAGAGGAATGGTTAGGTTACAAGGAGTAAGAGTTGGCAAATGTGGCTGAGTTTAAATAGAAAGTATTTAAACAGTACAGAGTAATGGGGAGTGTGGAAGTGAGGTGAAGAAGAGAGTGCAGGCAGGGTGGAGTGAGTGGAGAGGAGTGCCAGGAATGATTTGTAACTGACAGGTACCAGCAAGATTGAAAGAGAAGGCCTACAAGATGGTAGTGAGACCAGCTATGTTATATGGTTTGTAGATGGGCACTAACGAAAAGACAGTAGACTAAGCTAGAGGTGGCTGAGTTAAACATGTTAAAATTTGCATTGAGTGTGACAAGGATGGATGGGTTTAGAAATGAGTACATTAGAGGGTCAGCTCAGCTCAGATTGGATGATTTGGAGAGAAAGCCATAAAGGCGAGAATGCATTGGTTTGGACATGTGCATAGGAGAGATGCTGGGTATATTGGAAGAAGGATTCTAAGTATAGAACTGCCAGGCAAGAGGGAAAGAGGAAGGCCTAAGAGGATGGTTTTATTCAGCAGTTGGAGTGATATTGTATAAAGCACTCTCGCAAACAAAAAAAGGAGGATACTTTTTTGGGTATTTCCAGTCCAGCGTTTTCTTTGTAAAGGATTTATGTAAAGGCTTTCTGATTTGGTAATATGCACAACACACTTTTAAACAAGGAAGAATATAAATGATAAATCTGTCTTACACAGAACCTGCAAGTAGATAATTCAGTTAAGGCTAGCTGCCATCACACTTGGACCATATGAGGATAAATCGGAAGAAATTGCTTTAAAAATATGCATGAAGTTTAATTGAAACAATTATTAGAACACAGCATAGCAGTCAGATGTTCCTTATTTGTTTGCGCTTTAGGGATTTCTAAAATTCCTTAATAGCAGTTTTTCAAAATTTTCTTGTTATGGAGAAGTTAATTAAACTAAGTCTGTGTCATTTTGTGATATTACAAATAGAATGATTAACATATCACTGGCAGAATATTAAAGTTGTTATTAATTGGCTTAGTCCTTGTATATTGTCAGTCATTTTTTTATATTTTTTGTGTATATATTTTCAACCATTTTTACTTCTCAAGCCAGCAATACACAATACTTAGGCTTTATAAGCAGTTTTGCATTTGCATGCTATAAACTGTTTCCAATAAAAGACGTTTGTTCTGCTGTTTTTGTATGTCTGCAGCTAAACAGTCTACGGAGCTTGGCCCGCAAATACTCAGTGCATTTAAAATTACTACCTATCGGGTTCACGAAAAGAAAAGAAAACTCCACTATGTTTCACAAAAAGTAAGTATCATTTGTTTGTGTTAAATTTAAAATAATGCAATTGTTAAGTTTATGACTAGAGTAATAAATGTAATAGAAATTGTGTTTTGTAATTCAGCCCCTGCTTTAACCTTTAAGGTGTCTTGACATTCAATTAATTCTGCTGCTGCCTGTTAATGTTTTTCTTATTACCTAAAATGTCATGAAGTCATGTATACTTTTCTACAGTTTTTTTTGTTGTTGTAAGCAATGACAACTATTTCTAAAAAATATATCATTTTTTTAATACACTCAAAGAAAATCAAAAAGCATCACAAGGAGAAAAACATTCAATCAGTTCAATCATTCTTTTATGACATTCAGTCAGTGATCAGCCTGTGTTTATTACAAGAGTACCTTATAGCTGCATTTGTGCTTTTATAAATATTTTTTTTTTGGTCACATAAGCATGACTTTCTAAATTCCATTGATCATCTGACATACCATGTTTTGTTTTTTTTTCAATACTTAATATTTAATATGTGTAATATCCATTATGTTACTTGTTCTGATGTATTTGTAAATACAGATAATACTATTTTTTTTATCCTTCTGTTATTAATACTGATAAAGATGCTTAGCTGACTGCTACAGGGGATGAAAGACTTTCTACACCATCTAGGAGTTTTTAAAAATTTTTGTGATGACCTGACATTCTTGTAGCACAAAGCAAGATACAACTTTAGAAAAGTCTGGTATAGTAATTAAACATCCCTTTTAATTTGTGTCAATTCTTTCCTTTATAAATGCTTTCGTAAAACTATATACATCACTAAATAACATCAAGTATGTAAAGCCTGCTAATTACTGTCTTTCTGATCATAAAAAAATCAGTTTTAAAGTATTTTGCAATCAGTTTTAAAGTATTTTGCATTTTTCAGTAATGTTTACATTTTAAACATCTCCACTGTCTAAAGGCCTGAGTTTGAAAACCTTAAAACATATTTGTATTTAGTAAAAAAAGTGTCACATTGAGAGTTTTAAAGAACAAACTGCATGTACTGAACCGTTCTTTAAATATTGTAATTGGAGAAACCCTTAGTTATTTGCTTTTTTATTATTAGTTATGTACAAGTCTTTGGAAAATTAGGCATTTATGTGTAAAGTTTTTGCAAGCAGTTATCATTCTTGTCATTGAAATTTTTGTATGTTCTTAGTTACTCCTTGGATTTAGAATCAAAACTGAAATACATCAACGATTTAATATGAGAATATTGGCAACTACCCCTTAACATCTGTGGAAATGATTGCCAGTGTTGCACAAGTAAATTATATAACAGCTTAAACAGATGAGAATGTCATGCCAGTATATGTTAAGTACCCTGAAGAAAAAAAAAAAAAAATTCAACAGCTCAGAAATTATTTGTTTCAGATCATTAAGCTTCTATTAATTGTAATTTGAAAACCGTGTTAATACTGTGTTCTAAGTGGCCAAAACCCCAAGTAATGAAAGTAAAGCTTTACCCCAAGCAAGAAAATCAAAGGTTTGATGCTCAAAATTTATTTTAAAGCATTAGAACAATTTTGAAATAAATAGTCCATTCAGCCCAACAAGCTCCTCTATCATATTCACCTAGATTGTCTAAAATGACATCTAGTTAAGAGTTGAAGGTCCCTAAAGACCTGTTCTGCACTACACTATGTAGTCATTTATTCCATTTGTCTGTGCTTCTTTGCGTGAAAAAAACTTAACATGCAAAAGCTTCTCTTAACATGGTTCTAACTATATCTCTGTGGTGTTCTTGCAGAATTTATTTTAAAGTAACAACTTAATCCACTGTAGTAATTACTTTCATCATTTTTAACACTTCAGTCATGTCTCCTCTTACTCTGTTTGCTTAAACAGAGAAGGATCAATCCCTCCAGTCTCTTACCATAGGTCTTAGCTCATAGGTCCGTAATCAGCCTGTTCATGCTCCTCTGGATGTTCTCTAGTGCAGATGAGGCCTTGCTAGCATATTACATAATCTATGCATAATCTCTATTAATTTGTACCCCACATGTCACAATATATAAAATATCATCCTATTGGTCTTCTTTGGTACACTTTCTTGGTGTTGATATTGGTGATTCCACTATGCGTCCGAGATTTTCTCTTAAATGGTACTTTTCTCACACCTCTCATTGTTTGTTCAAATCTAGCATTTCCACTTTGTATGTGTAATACTTTACATGTTTTTACATAAACATTCATCTGTCACAAATCTGCCTAAACCTGTAAACTGTCCAAGTCCCTCTAACAATTTAGTTGATTGTACAGTTCATTATCTGCCTTTCCACCTAATTTGCTATCATCTGCAAATGTAACCATCTTTCCAATTCATATTCTTGTCTGATCACTCATGTCTATTAAAAGAGCAGTGGCCCCAGCACTGATTCCTAAAGGACGCCACTTTTATCATCACCTGATTCTAAAAAGTTCCCCTCACCTTTACCCTTTCTTTCCTGTATTTGGAACTGTTTTGTACCCACCTACACACCGTGCCATGAATTCCTTCTACTTTTAGTTTGATCACTAACCTCTCATGTGGTACCTTATCAAAATCCTACTGAAAATAAAGAACAATAATATCATATACAGTAATCCCTCCTCCATCGCGGGGGTTGCGTTCCAGAGCCACCCGCGAAATAGGAAAATCCGCGAAGTAGAAACCATATGTTTATATGGTTATTTTTAGAATGTCATGCTTGGGTCACAGATTTGCGCAGAAACACAGGAGGTTGTAGAGAGACAGGAACGTTATTCAAACACTGCAAACAAACATTTGTCTCTTTTTCAAAAGTTTAAACTGTGCTCTATGACAAGACAGAGATGACAGTTCTGTCTCACAATTAAAAGAATGCAAACATATCTTCCTTTTCAAAGGAGTGCAAAGCAAGCAGTCAAAAAAAAAATCAATAGGGCTTTTTGGCTTTTAAGTATGCGAAGCACCGCCGGTAAAAAGCTGTTGAAGGCGGCAGCTCACACCCCCTCCGTCAGGAGCAGGGAGAGAGAGAGAGAGAGAGACAGATAAAAACAAAGAGTGAAAAATCAATACGTGCCCTTTGAGCTTTTAAGTATGCGAAGCACCGTGCAGCATGTCCTTCAGGAAGCAGCTGCACACAGCCCCCCTGCTCACACCCCCCTACGTCAGCGCGCGAGAGAGAGAGAAAGTAAGCTGGGTAGCTTCTCAGCCATCTGCCAATAGCGTCCCTTGTATGAAATGAACTGGGCAAACCAACTGAGGAAGCATGTACCAGAAATTAAAAGACCCATTGTCCGCAGAAACCCGCGAAGCAGCGAAAAATCCGCGATATATATTTAAATATGCTTACATATAAAATCCGCGATGGAGTGAAGCCGCGAAGCGCGATATAGCGAGGGATCACTGTACACCTCTCCAGCAAATTAGTGAAACACAACATTCCCTATCTGAACCCATGCTGACTACTTCCTAAAACACCAGTTCTAAATAATAATAATAATAATACATTTTATTTATATAGCGCCTTTCCCGTGCTCATGGTGCTTCAGAGTCTTGGGGGGGGGGGGGGGGGGGAGACAGGACAGGGTATATGTAACATTGGATACAAATGTGTTCCTGAATAGAAGAATGAAACAGATAACAAAGCATTAAATAGAATAAAGGACAATAAACCAGAGAAATATACTAAATTCAGTACTAAAAGAAAATCTTAACAAATAACCTAATTTGTGATATAACAGACACACAAATTATCCTGAGCACCTGGACAAAGAGGTAAACTGAAAGAGAGGGCAGAATGTTAAGTTAAAAGCCTTCCTGAACAGATGAGTTTTAAGTTGTTTTTTTAAAAGAATGAATGAAGTCAGCTGGTCTAATTAATTTTGGGATGTCATTCCAAAGTCAGGGTGCTATGGAGCTGAAGGCCCTATCACTCAGAGTGCAGGTTAGTGTGAGGCACAACAAGATTACCAGAATCATAGGACCTTAGTAGGTGAACAGGAGCATAGTGATTTAGAAGGTCACTGATGTAGTCCGGTGCAAGGCCATTTAAAGCTTTGTAGGTTATTAGTAGAATTTTATATTCAACCCTGTAAGACACAGGGAGCCAGTGAAGGCGAAGCAGGATGGGTGTGATGTGCTCACTGTTGCTGGTTCGAGTAAGGACTCTTGCAGCAGAGTTTTGAATCAACTGGAGCTGTGATATAAGATTAGAAGGGGCACCTGCCAGCAGCGAGTTACAATAATCGATGCAGGATGTGATAAAAGCATGGACAAGTTTCTCAGCATTAGAGAAGGAGAGGAAGGAGCGAACACGGGATATGTTATGGAGGTGAAAGTAAGAAAGTTTCTTAGTGTGGTTTATGTAGGCGGCATAAGAAAAGGAGGAATCCAAAAATGACACCAAGATTCCTTGCATCAGAAGAGGGTCTGATGAGATCACTGTCAAGAGTGACTGAAAAGGAGCTCCTTTTCTTAAATAGCGGTTTAGTCTCAATTTGCAGGAGTTTAGTTTGGTTGCAATTAAATTTTAAACAGTTCTGCTTCATCCAAGTTTTAATTTCACTGAGGCAAGTTGTGAGCTGAGAAAATTCTGAAGTTGCACTTTTGACATTGAAATAGAGTTGAGTGTCATCTGCATAAAAATGATAACCCAGTCCATAGCTACGAATAATATGGCCAAGGGGAAGTATATAAATACAGAAGAGAAGAGGGCAGAGGGCAGAGCCCTGAGGAACTCCTTGTGTGACTGTCGCTGAGCTGGATCTGCTGTTGCCAAGACTAACAAACTCTTGCCTATCAGTCAGATAGGACTTGAACCACTGGAGGGCAGTGCCAGAGATACACAGCATGTTCTCCATTCTGGACAGTAGAATGTTATCTCTCTTGCTGCGGGATTGTGGGTAATCATCTCCCATTCTCGGTCTCAGTCACCGTGCCTCACACATATCAACATCCGTACGAGTGTATACTGTTAACTATAGCAGTTTGACCACGTGTGTGTTGTAATGTGTGAGTCTCTGCCTTGCACCCTAAAACATGAAGCTGATTCTCAGTACTTTAGCAACACCAGTTTTATTCAGCTTGAAATAGGAACAGCACGGTTATTTATTGTAGCAGGATCTGCCACTCTCCTATACACACACAGCAGTCAGGCAAGGTCGGGGCCAGGTTAGTGGCCAAGTAATACTGTGCCCTGCATTTATAATTTTCCTTGTATCACCCATCAACGGTAGGCGCTTCTAGCATGTCCGTAATCTTTTTGGATTCGCCTTTACGGCAAGCTGCTACAGCGCTGGGAGCCTCCAGTTGCTTCAGGATGCTCTTCCGCATGTCGTCCTGTTGGGTGGAATCCCAAAAGAGTTTAGAAACTCACTCACACCAGCCATGATTGTTTTCAAAGGTAAAGTGCAGGTTAATTTGTTTTATGTATTTTTACTTTATATTTTGTTTTAATCATTTTTATATGAATAGTTTTGGTTTGAGGAACGAATCATCTGAGTTTCCATTATATAAAAGTGCTTTGGATTACAAGCACGTTTCCAGAACGAATTATGCTCGTAATCCAAGGTTCCAGTGTGTATATATCAGTAATGGCACGTTATTGTGCAGTGAATACACTTGACTTGAGCCTTCCTAGTTTTCATCCTCTTTCTCTGTACATTTAGCATTCGTTTGCTCAGAGGTTGATGCGCTTGCTGTTTCCTGAGCAGCTCTTCTTTTCTCCACCCTCTGGCCCGCTTCTTCTCTTCTTTCATCGGTGTCTTTAGGGGCGTTTTTGTGTTGCAATTACTTAGTACGTTTTCCTTAATTTTTCACTTAAGCTTGCAGTTAAGTCTTCAATCTACCTCAAGAATGATTTAATATATGAAGAGGTAGGGGAAGTGACGGTGAAGTTGGTAGCGATGAGAACGGCACCCATATGCATGCGCCACATGGCTGGCTGCTGCGAGAGTTGATTTTACAATAAAATAAAATTAAATTAAAAAGTGGAATAACCTTGGAGGTCAATCATTACCCCGAAAGCGAATAGTAGACGTTATGCCAAGAATGTCGATCAGTAACACGGCAAAATGGTTAAATGTGTATCAATAGACTATGCTGAAACAGTTGGTGGTGATCGTGCGGAAGATGAAAACAACATCTTACAATATCATGAAGAATACCTACATTCTGTTAACACCGTCCAGTATTCCACTGTACAAATTACTATAGAAAGAAAGATGTATCCAAGAAAGGTAATATAGTACATCTCCCACAGATAACAGTAGACACCAAAGGAGATCTTTATGTCATTCGTATTAAAACGTTAAGTTTCCCATGAGAATAGATTTTACAAAGATAGTTAACAAATCTTAGAGTCTAACATTCAAAAAAGTTGTTTTATTTAATAAAGAGAAGAAACAAAATCGCGGGCAGTTATACGTCATGTGGATGCAAATGTAACACTTCACATGAAAATTAAAATCTGTTTAAATTGTACATCCCCATACGCAAGCAGCAGAACCGTAAAGAGGCTAGCATGTAGTGCTGGCCAGGGGGTTATATATAAAATCTTTTGAAACTGTTATTTTTGGTTCTGGCTAATTGGTACCAAAACCATTGATTTAAACAAAAATATGATTTGTGTGTCTTTTAATGAAATAAATAATTCTCCAAGTTTTGAACCGGATAAGTACTTTCGGGCTCTCTTGGCTGGGCTTATCTAAATTAACCATGGTAGGTGTTCAAAAACACTAAATAAAACTAAAAAGTCAGTTAAAATAACTATTGAATACAAGGAAAAAATATGTAGTAAAACCTATATTGGACAAAAAACTTTGAATGTAATCTGGTAATTTTTATTTATTTATTTATTAAGTACCAACATGTTCAGCATAAATTAGATTAAAGAAGAGCTGCGGCAGACCAGTTCTCAACAGATTTAATGTTAGTTTGTGATGGGGATTGTTTAAGGCAAACTAAACTGAATAACGAGGTGCTATTGTAACTTAAGCCTGTATACAGTACCAGTCAAACGTTTGCAGTCACTCAAAAATATTCATGTTTTTTTTATAGAAATTGATACCTTTTTTTATTAAGATACCATTAAATTAATTTAAAATTATCACCAACTTATTACCCATTGGTATAATGGCTATTATTGCTTGAAACAATTGTTGTTGCTGTTGTTTTTAATTTATTAATCACATATAGCTGCAAAGCCTAATTTTCAGCAGTCCTTCCTTTATGGTCCTAATATTAAACTCCCTTAGTTTATCCTTAATTAGTCATGTATAAATGCTAATTGGTTATTGGAGGAAAGTTTGTATTTAAGTTGGCACCACTGAAATATGGTATACTGTTCACTTAGGTTACAAGGTATTGACATTCCTAAAGTACAGTTCTGGGTTAAAAAAATGGGTGAAATGAAACTGCTTTCTCAAGAAATGTCTCAATGTATTGTGTGGATTCCATCTGACAAAATGATGATATGATAGTGTATGCTCTGATGTTCTTATCTTCATATGCAGTTGCGCACCTGGGCCTTTCCATTCTTTTTCAACCCTGGTTAGATCCAGTTCATCCTTTCCTCTCAAAACTGTAATATACACCTTTGTATGAAATCGTCAGTGTTTTGGCAGTCTGTCACATTCTGCAAAAAGAAATTGACTGATTGTAACTGTTTCTTGAGAAAACTGATAGATACATAAAATACCCAAACTATAGTCTGAGCACACACTGGAGTGATTTAAAAAAAAAAAAAAAAGAGAAGACAAATACGGACGTCTGAAATTGTTCTAGTATTTTGTTCAATCCATTACTAATATTATTGGTTTGTGTAGTAACTCCAGTTACACTGTGCAGTAATTGTATGCATTAAGTTTAGGTGTGAATGTTGAATGTAATCGAACCTTTAGTCGTAGGTTCTTGAAAATAAATATTTATATTTGCCATTGAAAATGAAATGCATTTTGTATATAGTCTGATTCATTAATATGTCCCAGAATCATGTGCACAAGATACAAATAGGGAAATTTTTAAGCATAACTTAATAGCATGTATACATTTTGTTCTCTACATTATATCTATTTAGAGAAAATACATGAAATATGGTTTACAGTAGACCCCTGTGAAGTCGCGGTTCAGAGTTTGCGGCCTCAGTCATTCGTGGATTTTTCCTTAGAACCTATCTAATAATTGTTAGCGGAAACTGCAAATATCCTCTGCAATTTTTATGGCTTTTGTCGTGGCAATACTGCACTGCAGGGAGACCAGGAAGCAACTGTAGAGGAAAACGTGGCTTGGGATGGTGAAAGTAGCCAATAGAATTTGAAATTGCAACTCCCAGCAGTCCCTGCTGTGGCTCTGATTGGTCTTCTGCTGAGGGTGCTGGGGCTGTTGGGGTCAAAGGATGTCAGCGCAGCTTTTAAAAAGGGGGCCGGTGACCAAAAGCAAAAAAAAAAAGTTTTTGTAATTTGTGTTACAAGTTCCTGTTTGTTTGCCTTCTGTTGGGTTAACTGTACATATTCGTTTTGTCCTGGATCGTTTCGTGCGTCTGGATTGTCTGCAGTCTGCCTTTGTACATGAGGACTGTAAGTGGATACATGGCCATCCTGCAAAGAAAGGAGCTCTCCTGAACCCGTCCACCCGTCTTCACCATTTCAGGAACTAGCGGTAGGACTATCTTTACATTCCCATTCAACGTGCGGATCTCTGGACTATGTATTTTCATCATTACATTTCATCCATTGCCGTTTTTCATGAACGTTTTTCATGATTTACTCTGTGTGCTTTGTTGTATTTAATGTGTAATCGCTGTAAGGGGAACAGGGGTGGTATCGTTGTTTTCATTTATTTCATTTGTTTTCATTACATTCTTTATTTGCTGTTTGATTACCGGTTTGCTTTGATTTTGTCTGTTTGTGAGTGCGTGCGGGTCTGGCCAAGGCTGGGTGCGTCCCTGGAATCTCCACCATATAAATAAATAAATCACCGTCTTCTCAATGGTGTGAATCTTAGCAGCACCGGACCGCTACAGCATTATTCATTTCGCCTTGCTGCTGATTGACTGTGATGCATCCCCAGCTGAGTGTTCTTGTGTTTTCTGTTTTGTTCCTCTTAACCCTTAAACCACCACATCCGGCTGTAGTCGTTTCCCAGTGCCATTTGCGAGTACGCAGGAGCTGGTCAGTTCGTGCCTTACATTCGTTGAGCAGCCAGCTCATGACCACTGCCAGCCCCTTGTGAGCAGGGGGCTGAAAGCACCCCTAGAAGACATGGATGCTCCTCAAAAAAACCCTCTTAAAAAACGCTAATAGACTACTTTCACATTGCTCCCTTAGTTGCGGCTGCTCTGTCGTTTGATATGCTTCTCGTGCAACGCTTCACATACTTAAACGCCTGAACAGTACCTGTCCTTTTTGGCTGATTGCTTTGTTTCTCTCTCCTCCCCCAGACATCCTCTGCTCCTGTTGCGGGTCCCACTCCCGTTGTGCTCCACTAGGATGTTTGCCTATTCTTTTAAATGAGAACTAACTGCATACTGAGCTCGTTTTACTTCTGAAAGAGACATGTTTGTTTGAAGTGTTTGCATAAAGTTCCTGTCTTTACAATCTCCTGTGTTTCTGTGCAATTCTGTGACCCAAGCATGACACCTTGCAGTCCATGGGATTGAGCCGCTGCACTATAGCCTGCAAACATCAGCGCTTACCTCTGTGTGCTTGTGTGCAGCCAGTTCCAGCACAGTTGGCTCGGTGATTTACTGAATTTCATCCATTGCGTCAGGTTCACCTTGTACATATTGTTCAAGTAGTTTTTTTAAATAGTTTTTACAGTTCATTAGCAGTGTGTAAAATGATCAGTATTGCAGTAATTGTGATGCTCTTTGCATGAAAAAAAATATGTTCCATTAAAATCTCACTTTTTCTTTGTGAATTGTGATGTTTACTTAAAGTGCAGCAAAAGAATATTTGGTGTCCAGGGATGCATTAACCCCTAAGTGTGTGGCAGTTTAAGAGTTAAAGCCCCAAGATGCCACCGAAACACCCTACACCTTCTAAGGGCTCGTTTATACTTAACGCTCAGAACGCGTATGCGCCTGCATCATAGCTGCCACGCGTTCTCGCCGTTCATTTGATGCATCCTCTGAGCAGGTCCTCAGAAACTAACGTGACGCGTGCGCGAGTTGTAGTACCAGCAAAAATTCGTGGGGCGCAGTGTGCTAAAAGTTGGAATGTGATGTCAGTCTCTGTTTACTATCTACATGTGACAGAAAGCTTTGCGGATCCTACGAGATCGGTGTGCGCGTTTCGATGTTTGATGAATGGTTCAATGTGATGAAGCAAAATGCTGACATACAGATGTATTCGTGGTGCTTTTATATTCAAGCGTCACATATTCTTGATCGTAATGACACGATACATTTTAAAAGTCTCACATACCGTCTTCTGTGCCGTCTTTTTTTTTTTTTTTTTCCCTAGGGCTTCCATCCAATCCTGACAGCAGTGGATCGCCACATCGAGCACATTAAATGTATTACAGTAATCCCTCACTTATCACGGGAGATAGGTTCCAAGGCCGACCGCGATAACTGAATTTCCGCGAAGTAGGGACACCATATTTATTTAATTATGTAACGTGTATTTGACGTTTTTAAACCCTCCCTATATTGTTTACAACCCACCCTTTACTCTATTAATAACAGGGACAACTGCTAAGCAATATGAAATCAGTAGATAAGTTTACACTTACTGTATAGCAAAGTACATGTAGCTATATATGACGTGATGATGGTGATGAATATGCTGCGCAGTAAAAATGATGACGATGAAGGTGATAATCCCCTGAATGCAGTAGCAAGAGCACGTTAATGCTGAATGAGTGAGATGAGACTTCCTGGTTAATGCAGCACTCCGTCGCTGAGCCAATCAGCAGCACACAGGAACTTAACTGCGTGCTCTGATTGGGTAGCTTCTCAGCCATCCGCCAATAGCATCTCTTGTATGAAATCAACTGGGCAAACCAACTGAGGAAGCAAATACCAGAAGTAAAAAGACCCATTGTCCGGAGAAACTCACGAAGCAGCGAAAAATCCGCGTTATATATTTAGATATGCTTACATATAAAATCCGCGAAAAGTGAACCGCGAAGTAGCGAGGGATTACTGTATATTCCAACTTTCTGCACATTTAGAATCCTTAGATTTATACTTGATATCACTTTCATGATGAAATGCATTAAAGTATGTATGTTAAATGTTACAGGTAAATCGGTAATTTCGTTTAAATAATGAATACTGTTAATAATTACACACATGGGGGTGACATGGTAGCGGACCCTTAGCGCTGCTGTCTTGCAGGGAGTCACATCGCTGGTATTCCCTGCCTGTAATTTATGTTTTCCTGCTGGGTTTCCTCATTGTGCTCCGGTTTCCTTCCAAAGATATGTAGATTTGGTTACGCTAAAATGACTCTAATATATGTGAGTGCTTGTATTCACCTTGTAATGAGTGGAAGTCCCGTCCAGGGATTTTTTTCTGCCTCGGATTTTTTCTGCCTCGTGCCCAATGCTAGCTGGAATGGATTTAATCATTAAACATCCTTGTCAGAGATATTGCGGTAAGGTGTCATCGGAATTTAATGGGTGTTCCAGGCAATTCACAACACAGCGAAGCTAAACCTGTTCTCACCGTGATATCTTGCACTGCCACCTGGTGGATTCCTCCAGATTTATGTAAAGTAAATGCGCAAGTATAAACAGTACAACGCTAGCGTAGCAGGAGCGTCCGCTGCAGCATGCGTCACGTGAAGTATAAACCCGGCCTAGGGCTTCTGGAAATGAAAACGTGCTTGCGTGAATTACAGTACATATAGCAGTAACATCGGTATTTTACATTCTAGCACTGCGGGTGACATATCAGTACAATACCGTGCAGTATACAGGTTTACCTTTACATTCTTTTTTTAGGTAATGTATTAAGCTGAGTTTGAAATGAAAGTGTTTTGGGGGCATATTTAGGGTTTAAACTATAAAAATAGGCTTTTTTTTTTTTTTAAAACCACATCCAAAATTCGCGTTTTTTCAAAATTCGCAGTTGCTGTAGGAACATAACCCCCGCGAATTTTGTGGGTGTACTGTATACAATTTTTTTACTTCCTCTTTATGCGTATTAACTAATTAATTTTCTATTATTGTGCAGTAACATTTATTTTAATGTTATGTTAATATTTTGTACCAGTTTTCACCCAAACCAAAGAATAAATTGCAATAAAAAGGTCTCTGAAAGTACCAAGTACATTATATACAAAACATATGTTTATATACAAGTGATTACAAATAGTTTATGATCTGTGAGCATTTTTGCCAAATTATTTGTAGTAATTGCTCTCGGGTGGCTGAGGAAATAATCTGATTTGGAGGATAAATAGGATAAAAATGTCCCATCCTTAGAAATAATGATTAGTTTAAAGCTGTTATTTCAGTTTCTTTTATACATATTACAAAATTTAGACTGGTAATAGTGAACTGTTAGTAAAAGAAGACTGCTGATTTACTCCATGTTCATTTTTACATCAAACAAACTAAAATTCTAAATGTAGATTTACATTGTATTTTATAATTATTGATTTTATTTTTCTTTTTTGAGTAAAAAAATGTGAAATACACGGTCATTAATATCCTATTCAGAAACCAGAGTTAAGTAAACTGTGTCAAACATTGGGCCAGAGTCGCATTTTACTAGAACTTTGTTTTAAACTTGGTTTAAAAAATTTTCTTCAAATACTGTACATGTTTAAAGTCCACATGGTGGTGGTAGTGGTTGGAAGCATGCACTGATGGGAACAATTTTCACCCCAGACCAGTACCACACAAATATGAATGCACAAAAAGATAGCATGCTGGTTGTTCAGTGTTATGAGTGATTGTGGCTTCTGTGGTATTTGAAATAGTTCTACCTCTAGTATAGAATATATATTTTTTTTTTATTGATTTAGTAGTTTAAAACCTTCTTTTTTTTCACCTTGGCTCAACACCAACAGATCAGATACACACTGCAGTTCTCAATGCAGCTCCAGGATTCACTATGATTTAATAAATACCTCCATCTCGGTCCCCATCCAATCAAGTACAGTGGAACCTCGGGTTACGAACGTCTCGGATCATGTACAAATTGGGTTATGACGAAAAAGTTCGCCAAACTTTTGCATCTGTTCACGACCACACACTCAGGTGACGAACAAGCCAGTTTCCCTTCCAGTTTGTACGCGCCGGTGATTTACACATGTGTTCAGTCTCTCCCTGTACAGTATAGGGTGGTCCAGATCTAATTATGCAATTTTCATTACGCTATATAACTTAAGTTTATTACATAGAAAATCACCCGAAAAATCCTGCACCATCGAGAAGTGTGTGAACTGACGACATGAAGAATCGTCTTCTCGCTAAACTGGAATCGTCCCCGCATGAATCAAAGTCATCCAGACGATCTGGATCTGCATAATTAGATCTGGACTGCATTGCGCAGAGGGACTTTGTGGTATAGCGGGTCCACAGCTCACGTCAAGAGGCCAGTTTTAAATAATCGCCGCGCTACAGCTGCCACGTCCTCTTCATAAATAGAAGCGCGAGGCAGCTAAAGGGAGGTGGTTGCGGAGTGAGGAAGTAAGCAGGAAGCAGAGTGGAAAGAACTGGTGTGAGCGCGTGCTCGCAGGCAGGCAGCTGGACAGTGAGCCCAAGCAGGGGTGTTTGGTTGACACTCGGTGAGGCAGAAGGAAGCGGTCACTCCAGCTAAACGATTAAGGAGCTGGAGTGACTAGAAGAAGGACGGCTGGCCATGTAAAGCCGAGAAGGCAGTTAAAGAATGCACCGGGCTTGTTTTTAAAGAGACTGCTTCGAGCATTGTTTTAACCTCGTTGTATTTAATGAAGACTTTTTTCTATTGGATTTTAACCTCCATTTCACTTCTGTTTTTATGGGATCATTTATTTATTGAAGGATTCTGAAAGCACTGCACTTTATTTAATTTGGACTTTGTTTTTTATTGTTGTTTTGTTGATTTTAATAAAAGCACTTTTTGCACCATCCGATTGCTCGATTGTAGTGCCTCACTGTCATGCTCATCGGTAACATTATTGACAGTGACGGGTTTAAGGGCTCCCTCCCAGAAGTGAGATGGGAGCATGCAGCGAACCCGCATCGTCACAGACGTAATCTCCTCTCCACCCAGTTCCTCCTCACTTCCTTCATGCCAGAACTTGATTCATGCAAGGTTAGTTTTCTTGGTTGTTTATGATTAGTTATTGTATAAATTATGGATTTTTCAAATGTTAATTTTTTTCCCTGTGCTTAAAACTCATTAAAAAAAGTGTTTACAGAGAGTGGTTTGTAAGACTATAGCGTGAACTCTTGCAATGTTAGTTTTCTCTGTTCAAGGTTTTCTCATTGTTATTCAATGTTTTTACATTTACTTTACTATTACTCTGTACATTCTATGGTATAATTAACTATTTTTGTGCTTAAAAATCTTTTTATAAAAAAAAAAAAAAAATATTTACATACAGCTCGTACAGTCCTGAACGGATTAATTGTATTTACATACAATCCTATGGGGGAAATTACTTCGGGTTGCGACCAGAGTTTTGGAACAAATTACGGTTGTGACCCGAGGTTCCACTGTACTACTTGCCTGCCATATTTAGGTGGAATCTGAAGTGCAAAGTAGTGTAGTTAGCCAAAGTTTTTGTCTTTTCTGCTTCTCACTTAACAGTATTTTGTGTGTCTGCCTCGAGATTGTGCTGCACTAGTTGGGAGAGGAGATCTCCTGATGAATGGTGCTTTGGCCAATCAGCAGATCGACTAGTTGTTACAACACAACTGCACTCACCATCAATTATGAACCTGCATGGTATCCAGTACAGAAATAAAATTTCTGGTGAGTGACAAACCATCTTGTCATGGGAGGGTTGGTGTCTATTTCTGTGAAGCTGGTTTAATGAAGCATGTTAAAGACATCCTTTCAATCAGTGAGGTATGCTTATTACATAACTATAACACCATTTACTGTAGTTGTTATACTGTAGTTTCTGTCCTGTTCTATTAAGTTGTGTACACAGATGCACAGTCATCTACATCAAATACTTGTGATTATAATTATCATGCAGATAAATGTTTTACAATATTTTTTGTAAAGTCTGTATTCCTTAGAACAGGATATGAAAAGAGACTTTGTCATTTTAGATACAATAATGCCAACTTACCATATTTAATCTAGGTAGTTCACCAATCTCTGCACATTTTTGATGAATCACAGAAAAATGGCAAACACTTGTTTTAGCATTTTGGGACAGAGAAACATTGACCCTCCCCAGTTGAGAAACCTAAGATGATGGGTTTCCGATATTTCCACTTGATATTTTTGAGATACTTGGTTAGGGTTGTTTTTTGTTTTTAAGAATTTTCATATAATGAAGTTCTTGCACATGATGAAATGAGAATGTTGCCTAGGGGTGAAATGATACCAGTTAAATAAAATTAAGAGTCTTATGAACTTGTAAAATCCATAAGATGTTGAAAGCCATTTTCTTTCATCTTTGGAAAAACAAGTACGTTGCTATACTGTATGTAATGCTTGTCTAAGTTTCTATGGAGGCTCATCATCTAGTGAAATAAGGTACATCAAATTTGGTAACTTTTTACATAAAAAAATAATACAGAAATGTATGTCAACATTTGAATTTGGAATTGCAAAAATCCAGCTACACCACTGTGTTCCTAGCATTTGTTTCACATCTTTGTGAATGACGGGCTGGAGAGTTTCAGGAATCCAGTGAGAACCCATATGAATTTTTAAACATGGTTCAGTGTTGAGTATTACCTGTTCAGTTAATTTGTTTTTTTATTGGAAATATTTTCTTTCTCAACTTCTATCTTACTACATCTTCACCAGACTTGTCTGATTTTTTTTTTTTTTTTTTTTTTAACTAGACCTAATACATACTTTTTTTTCTCTAAATTTAATGTGTTGTTTTTGATAAGTCTGTAGCTTAATAACCCAACCATATTATTTTTTATTTTACTTTTTAGATGGGTGTTGTCGTCATTTTTCTTGAGGAAAGTCTTGTTAACCATGTTCATTAATGATGGTGGTGGCCTCTTTGGTTCTTTCAATGCATACAGTAGAGATGGGCTTGAGTAAAATGATATTTTTGTGATTACTTTAGATTTGAAATACAACATTAGTAATTCACACTAGCGTAATGCCTTTTAAAATACCCAAGTTTATGGTTGCTCCTAGAATGGTGCTAGTTTGCACTGTCTGTACCAAACATTCCTTTTCTTGCAACTGCCAGCATGGTGTTTTCTTGGCAATGATCTGCAGCCTTGTTTTCTGGCAGCTGGAGTGAAAGGCCAAAACATAATGCACGAATAAGTTGCCACAATCTAATTCTTGTACTGCCACAAGCAAGTCTAACAAATTAAAAAAAAAATAATAATAATAGAGGTTTGCACTCACCCTTTCAATTGCAATTTCCATTAAAATTTTTACACATACAATTAAATCAATCTTTGCTCACCTGGCCTCACTGAAAACCAGAACTATTTTTTCCACCCACAGCTCTCCAAGTTTCAGTTGCTGGATGTCATCTTGAGCGTGTTTCTAAGAAATCTGGGCTTACAGTGCACTGTCTTGCTTACACTGATCATATTAAAAATATCAAAATCCCCTTAATGCTACTAGATCAGGTTATGTTTGTAATATCGTCACTGATGACAGAAATAAACCTAGCACTTGTTCCAGCACCAACAGTACTTCTTAAAACCTTTTTCACTTCTTTCAGAACCTACTTCTCAGATTTTTGACAGTTCTTTCTTCTGGTTTAGTTAATATCTGTTTAGAAAATCAGCTGTCACTCTAATTCTTTATATGCGGCCTTGAGTGCACTCTCCCCGCGCTGTGCTGTGCGTGCTTGCCTGTGGCTGCGTCGGAAGCGCGCTCTCCGTGCAGCTGCGTCAAGCACATGCCTCGCTGTGCTGTGCTGGGCCTTCATACGAATTTTGATGCAGTTTCCGGCCCAAATGGACGGACCAGGATCCTGCCGACTACGTCAGTGTAATAAGGCGCTATATAGCCCCCGACCTGGCACAGACTGACGCAGAGGCACGTGTAAAATCAGTTTTTTTTTTTTCTCTTCAGCCATGGGGCACGTCTTCCCCGTGTCCCACAGGCCCAACACAATCCCAAAGCACTTCAGTTACTACAGACAACCAAACCAATCCTTCCTCTGGCACCATCACTCCTCCCAGGCAACCTTGTCCTCTTCCTCCCGATTCTGGCTCCTGAGTGATGGATGCTGGCCCTTTTTATAGCCCACCCGGAAGTGCTCCAGGTTCTTGATCACCTGTTGCTAATTGCACTTCTGGGCGGAGCTGTAGAGGTGTCCACAGAGGCTCCGGGATCCATGCAGCACCCCCTGGCGGCCACCCCAGATCCCCACAGGGTTGTGGAGAACTCCATCTCCCATGAAGCCCTGCGGGAAACTGAGGCACTAACATCACCCAGGGAGGCTGCTACCAAGCATCCCGGGGGAGGTACTGAGGAGCCCATGATTACTCCCCTGGAACATATGCAGCAGGGATGTCCCGGTTGGGCATGGGACCCGGCCGCACGTTACACTGCCCCCCTCTCAGATGAGCGTCGTGAGGCTCATCGGCACGTTCTGCGAGGGCCAGTGATCTCCAGGATAGAAGTCAGCATCCTTAGATCCATGGCTCTGCCCTGTGGAAATATAAGTAACAGGTCTGGGGGTCCAGCCCCGATATCTCTGCCACTCAGACATCCTCTCTGGACATCACCTCCAGATGTGGCTGCAGTTATAGCACAGCTGACCCCCTCCAGCTCGACCCTTGTGGGAGCGGAAACAGGCAGGAAACCCCTGCCCCTTCGCCTGCTCAGAGGAGGGCTCGTGACATCTCTGCCCCTCTGCAGCGTAGCCCTCCTGTGCCGTCAAACCGACGGGCGTGGTTCCCAGCCACTCGTTACAATAAATTTTTATTTATAATATATATATATATAAAGACACCCTTGTTTCTAAATTTCTTAGCAATTGCAGACATTTTTCCAACTTATTTTTTGTCAAAGGTCAGAGGTGGTTGCCCCTTCGTTTCAGGCAGATTTGTTCAGTAACATTTTTTGAGCTTTTTCCAAACAGGATTTTGCTCTCATCAGTTCAGAAACTGCTCTTTTCAGTGTAGTCAATGATCTCTGTTTTGTTGATTTTGGATTTGTCAGTATTTTACCACTTACTGATCTTAGTACTGAATTTGACATAGTCAATCATATTATTCTGCTTTCAAGTCTCCAATCACCCCTTGCAGTGTGTGACATTGCTTTTCCATGGTTGAAATAAAATCTTACTAATAATAAGCAATCTATTTCTATTGGGAAACATAAGTCTCATATAGCTTCACTTTGTCAAGGTGTCCCACAAAGCTCTGTTTTAGGTTCTGTCCTTTTTACCATTACATTCTACCCGTGGGCTCCACTATTTGTCACTGTTTTATGATTAATTTCTATGCTGATGACACACAAACCTGCATTAATACCTATCCCAAACACTTTCACTTTCCCTCCTT
Source organism: Erpetoichthys calabaricus (assembly GCF_900747795.2). Lineage (NCBI taxonomy): Eukaryota > Metazoa > Chordata > Cladistia > Polypteriformes > Polypteridae > Erpetoichthys > Erpetoichthys calabaricus. The sequence continues at coordinate 84,358,372 of NC_041403.2, forward strand.
GGTAAATTGATTACCTGTGAGGCAGAAACTCTTGTTCATGCTTTTGTCACTTTTTGTTTAGATTACTGTAATTCACAGTTTTCAGATCTGCCTGCCAAGTCTCTTAATAAGCCACAATATATGCAAAATTCTGCAACCAGGTTACTCACTTAGAAAGGAAATCTACACACATCATGGCTCCTATATCAGCTCTTATTAGATTATAGATTGTAGAATATAAAACTACTTGCCCTTACGTTTAAAGCTCTAATTGGCCATGCATTTCTGCCTCCGTCCCTCCAAACCTGCATGCTTGCTCAGATCCGCAGGCAGTGGTCTACTGTAGGACACAGATCTTTCAGTGTCACTGCTCACGTTCTGGAACAATCTATCGTACCATCTCTGTGGCTATACAAAGTTTATCCTTATTTAAGTCCATTCTCAATTTAAATCTTTCAGTTTAGCATTATCATTTTTTTTATTTAAATCTGACAGGCCCTACTCATTAGATAATCTTTTATAGTAACAAGAATTATTCAACATATTTTTATATTTACAATATTCTGTTTTTCACATTTTTGTTTTTATATTTTTTATTAAATTGTACTTCCTTGAGTTATTTTTTTTCTCCTGGATTGTTCTGTTTATTTTATTTTGATTATTTTTTTTTAAGTGACCTTGAGTTTATGATAATGTGCTATATATATATATATATATATATATATATATATATATATATATATATATATATATATATATATATATATATATATATATATATATATATATATATATATATATATATGTGTATATATATATATGTGTATATATATATATAGAAATGTATATATATAGAAATGTATATATATAGAAATGTATTATTACAATCCATGGATTTTAAGATTCAATCTTATTGAACAATCTGTCTCCTTACATATATATTAAAAGGTTACAATTTGGCAGTATGATACATCTAGAGCAGTATATATCTGCTATGAAAGGACATTTTTGTGAAGTGACTTTTCATGGTCACACAGTATCAGCACTGGGATTTGAACCACGACCTCAGGGTGGAAGTCCAAAGCCTTAACCATTACACTACACTGCATTCCAATAATATTAGCCCATTAAGGCCCATTGTCTTTCTGATATTTACCAGGGAAAGCCTGGTAACACAGCTAGTCATTTTATAAATAAGGACTCTGTTTTGTTTTTTTGTTTTTAACCCCCATCTGCACCATCTGTAAGTTGTGGCAGTTGCAGCTAGGTTAAAAATGTACTTGAAAGCAAAAAGCTATTGCTGAAACATAGTCTCTGGGAATTTTCACTTGTCCCATTACATTTGCATACATTAATCTACTGTTGTAAAATTACAAATTGCAACCTCTTATGGGTCCAATGATCATATTGTTTATTGAAATGTTCATTTGCACCCTCTTAGAAAAAGGCACCTTTTTAGGAAAGATGTAAAGATTTAAACTTCACATGAACTAGTATCTGCAATAAAAGAAAAGTCATCAAAATATTAGTCTTTAGACATTACTTTTATTTCTAATTATACCAGAGAAACATCCCAAAATATTTACTTTAATTAAGGCCTCTGTTCCAAAGTAAGATCTGCAGAAAGAATTCAAATAACTTGGGTTACAGTAAATGTGTGTGTGCGTGCATGTGTGTGAGTGTGAGTGAAATATAATAAAATATGTAATGTTTGGGACAAACATGCATTTATCCATGATTTACCCCTCTGCTCCACAATTTAAAATTATAAGCCAAACAATTCAGATGTGATTTAAAGTGCACGTTGCAGACTTTCATTTAAGGGTATTTGCATACATTTTGGTATCGCCATGTGGAAATGACAACACTTTTCCTACATGACAAGCTTAATTTAAAACACTTTTCAAGGTGTTTTTCATTTCTGGTAAGTGAATCATTAGCTTACTGAGATGGTCAGGCTTTGGATTGATTTATATGAATGCACAGATGCACATGCCGATGTTTTCAGATGTCAGAGGGGATGTAAAATGTATTTGGAAACACCTAGCAACCCGTTAGTTTTTCACTGTTTTGATACCAGGTAGCAAAGAGTTATTAATCAAAAAAATTGTTCCTTCCAGATGGATATACATATAAATCTTGTATCAAAAACCCAGTTTACAGTAATTCCCGAGGAAACGCACATGTTGGATTAATATGTTATACTTGAAGTAAATGTGCATGCAGTGTAATTTCCAACATCTACTGAAACATCCTGGGTTCATTTATTCCAGTGTCAGATTTACAGGACAGTATTACTTTTAATTTAAATATCACAAATAATATATGCTGATTTTTTTTTTTCCTAACTGTATGAACTCATTTCACCTTTAAAAACTGAAGATGCAAATACATCTTTATAAAACTGTTCTATATGCAAGGAATTTAATAAATTGAACATAAAAACTAAACGTAAAGTATTACTCAGTTCTAATTGCCTAATATAAGTGAAAAATCGTTACAGGTAACCACCAAAATGACATATTATGGTGTTTTAGCTGCACATGTATTTTCTTCATAGTTTATTTAATGCTACAATCCAATGTTCAAAGAATAGGAATTCTAAGGTGCAACAGAACAAAGATAAACATAAAAATGTTAAGCTATATGACACATTCTTTTTCAAGCACTTTTAGCAAGTTTTGAATTCCAATGAAGTAAAACCATTTTTAAATTGGTTGTAATAAATAGCTAATTTATCATTGAATTTCTTTTAGCAAATAATTATAGCTTTGTATTAACATTTTACTTGGAGAAAACTATTTGTCAAATTAGCTTTTGTGAATTTTTGTTTAAAATAAACATGGACAAAACACTTTTGTGAATTTATAACCTACTAGCTGCTCTACCTTTCTAAGCTTGGTTGAAGTCTAAACAACCAATGTAGACCTCCGTGTTAACATTTGCAGTTCACCATGCAATACATATGTCCCTGTTATATGCCATTTGGTATGGAATTCATAAAAGTAGTGTTAATTTTTGTGATGTGTGTGTGTGTTGTCTGTGCAGAAACAGATGTGGGGAGTTGTAGGAGAAAAAGGAAGTATTTGTTGTTGGTGTGGATATTAATAAAAAAGTAATTAAGCATTATTTGTGTGTGAACCGCGATTTCTGATATAACAATGTGCCATCTGTGCGACGGTCTGGGTCAGCTCCATGCTCTCTATTCCATTTGGGAGCCCCATGAACCCGAACCATTGGTAGTCATAATCAAGATGAGCCTGGCAAATGAGGACACACAACATGCAGCAAGGGGTATGTGGAGGAAAAAAAGTAATAAGTGCTTTTATTAAAAATCCATCCAAATCAAACCGTGTCTAAATAAAGTGCAGTGCTCCAATATTCAATAAATTAAATAATCTTCTAAAAACAAGTTGAATGTGGTGGTTAAAATTTCAATCAAGACCCAGTCCTTCAAAAACTCACATGCCTTGGTGCATTCTTCTGAAACCAAAGTCTCTTCTGCTTATCCCGCATGGGACCCTGCAGACAGTGGAGATGTCCTGCCAACAGACTCCGCTAACACTCTGGGTCCCTGCTGTCCGTGGCTCTCCAGCAGGGCACCGTTCCAAGCCTCCCTTATGCTCCTTCAGGTCCTACTCTCCATTCTTTCTTGTCTTTTTCCACTTTTCTCACCATCAGTTCTTATATCTTTTTTTTTTTTTTTTTTTCTTCTTTCCTTATCAGACATGCAGGCTCCTTATATTACAGTAATTGCACACAGGTGCAACCCCCGCCCGCTCTGATATGACTTGGCACCCAACTGATAAGTTTGCATTTGCACGTGAGTGCACGATCAGCCAGGCACCACAGTAAACCCTGGAGTGGTTCCTTCATGCTCACACCTTTGCTCATTCCAAGCCTACATGATCTCGGGCACAATTATTTTTTAAAAACTGCCTAACGCCACAGAGCACTTATCACAATCTGTTAAAATGTTGGAGACATTAGCAACTGAATAGTTACACAAACACAGCCTTTTATTAAGGTGGATTTATCAAATACCATTAGTTTAGTTAGTAGACCCATTCAACTTGCAAAATCTTCTTTGCACTTGTCACAGATTTAGATTCAAAGTATACCATAAAATGATGAGGCACTGAGCAGTTGTTCATAACCACTGAAACTTCATTCCAAGTACAGTACAGTATAATCATGACAGTATATTTGTACTCCATCCAATTTTCTCAACCTTTATATCATCCTAAAATTCATTACGTTCTTGGCCAGCACCTATTATCATTTCAGTGTTTGAATCTCGTGTCTCAGTTCCTTCCCCTCACAAGTTCATCTGTGTCAGTTACTCCACTGTCCCCCTTCCTTATACATGTCTTTGCTGTCGATCTTCTCAGTTTGACAGATACACATTTGTGTAAAGTTATTTAACTTTACAGCACACAATTCAAAATGGAGACTACATCTCTGTAAATTACCCATGGTATCTCCAAGGGTAAGTATCTCACTGCACAGCCAAGTTAACAGTTGTTTACTTCTTTGATTAGACTGTCATCTTTTATTATTGTTGTGTTTCAATTACATACTGTAATTGCAGGATATACATATCATATTCTAAATTTTGATGGCAACCGTAGTGCTTTATAATTTATATATATATATATATATATATATTTTTATATTTTTTGTATGAAATTAGGTATTTTTGATGCCTGCTTGTGCAACCTGTGTTGAGGCTTTCCTCTGGTGTAAACAGTTATTTATTTTTTGCCAAATCTAGGTACTTATTACACATTACATACCGTTTTCAAAACTACTTAATTCTGTGTAAGTCAGGGTCATAGATAGATATTTAGCAATTCTATCTAAATTCTGCACAGACTAAGAATCGTTTTCCACAAATAAAAAATGTTATTGATTTTATTGAGGTTAGAGTTGTCATTTTCAATGATAATTTTTTTTTAATGTTTTCTTCCCCTCTAGGGCCCAAGTGATCTTTTGGCATCTGAAACTTATTTTTGTACAAAGCCAATGTGAATTTGTTGAGAAAAGGTAAAGAACAACCTTTAAAAAAAATTAATACGCAACTCTGCACTGTGAGATTTTTTTTATTCTCATTTTATATTTAATAATATTACTTTTTATGTTTAATTTCTTACAGTTTTCATTTTTCGATTAATTTCAATGCCAATTTGTGTTCATAGGGTTTCAAGTAGCCGAACACTCAGCGACATTCTTGGCCAATACATACATCCAACAGAATCTGATCCTGTATTTCGTCAGAGGTAAAAAAAAAAAAAAAAAATTCTTACATTTTGGAACATAAGGTATAAAAGCTGTAATATTATGGTTCTTATGTTTTTGGCCTCACATACAAATAAAAGCATCTTTCACATACTGTTTTCAGTAGAGATGTACAGGGAGATTGAACAGAAGATATACAAACTAAAAGTTGCATTGAAAAACACATCGAAGACATTGAAAAAGCACCAGAGCTAGGCTGAAACATTCCAAGCTACCCTTTTAGCTGTCAAGTGGAATCATTCACTGCCATCACCTGCACACTGTGCAGAGACCAATTAAATTCTTTTGTTGTTTTAGAGCAAGGCATTCACCATCCTACCTTCCTGTGCAGCAAAGACCAACTACCCCCCCCATATTTTCAACTTAACCTATAAACGTGGGACTTGCTAAATCTGATAGTCCTACCATACCAGAATTGAAGCATGAAAGGGAAAATGATGTCAGTACTACACTACATGCCTAAATTTCTTGAAAATAAGTGCAGTATATTTTGTTTAAAAAATTTAAATATTTGTGTGCACTTTATTCAATTAAAAAAAATTCCGGAGATATTCCAAGAACCCTTAAACTGATATGATGCTGGTGTAATGGCCAGCTATAATTGTCATGTATTAAATACCCATATGGAAATTTAAATATCGGTGTATTAAATTTATATGTCTTTAAAAAAAATAAGTTCATTGTTGTGGTGTTAACACTTAACAGTAAAGACTGACTTTCCCAGCAAATTGTAATGGTACAAATTCAGAATTTGATATGATTCTCTCCTGTATGATTCTTAACATGGCTACACCTTGTTTCTGAGAAATGATGATCCTTGCATAGCAGGACACAGTTGCTCAGTAGGTGCAACTTTTTGATATGCTTGAACTTACTTAAAATATGATTATATTTCTTAGATTGTATTTGATCTGTTATTCAAGGTCTAATCAGATATGTGTTGATTTTATGTATATGCTTCAATTTTGTAGAATTCCTTTGTTAAAAAATATTTAGATTTAAAAATTGACTATAATGTCTCTTTCTTGATTCCTTTATGCATTTCCTACTTCAGATTAAAGATATATGCATTATCACCATGCAATGAAGTGGAGGTTTTCATGAAAGCTGAAAACAGACGCTCTGATGCTGTCAGGTAAGAATGAGAATTTAATAGAACATTAGAAAGATTTAGATGAGAACAGGCCATTAAGCCCAACCATGCTCACCAGTCCTGGTTACTTAATCGCTCCAAAACAATGTCAAGTCTAGTTTTAAAGTCTCTAAAATTCTCATGTCTACTTCTGTATTTATTACAGAAGTGGGTTATCGTCTGTGGGTTCACTGTGTGAGGAGAAACTTCCTAATGTTTGTGTGATATTTACCCTTAACAAGTTTCCAACTATAGAAATATTTTCTGAAAGTCTAGATAAACAATATTCTATGCAGCTCTTTGATCATAACCTTTTGTTGATTCCTCATAGAATTCCAGCATGTTAGTAAAGCACAACCCCCCTTGTCTGAACTTATGTTGACTGTTGAGTAAAACTCCTATTTTGCCATGCGATAGTGAATCTTTTTCTTAATAATTCTTTCTGTGATTTGCATGTGATGCATATTAAGCTTACCGGCCTATAGTTACTTGTATCCTTTTGATCGCCCTTTTTATATACCGTATATACTCACGTATAAGTCAGGTCTTGAAATCCGAAAAATCGATCATAAAGTCAGACCCCAACTTATATGCCCGTTCAAAAATGCGACACTTTAATTTTTTTTTTTTCTTCTTCTTGCTTCCTCCAATCTTGCACCAGTTTCTCAGATAAATCCAATTTTGATCCAGCAGCACAGTTACCAATTTCTTTCACCACTTAAACGGCTTTTAATTTAAAACCAGTTTCATATGTTCTTCTGATCGAACGCTCCATCGTAGATAAGGGATGCTGTTATGATAAAGGTGTATGAGGGTGTGAGATACACAGAATAGTGCAAATGTCACTTTGGAATAGTTTGGGTATTACCGTGTGGTCACGTAGGCACAATACATGGGGGGGGGGTGGGGTTGGAATGCAGCTACTCAGTGGTTACTCTCTCAGGTGGGCGTTAGCATATCATAATCTCTTGGACCAATAGCGTGAGTTTTCCCACATTCAACTTATACGACAGACATTATAAAATACTAGAAATTATACGGTAAAATCAAGCCCCGACTTATTGATATTTTGCCATTTTTCAGTCCTTCAAAATTTCCCTAGTGCACAGTAACTTCCTAAAAATGTGTGTCATGGGTTTCTATATGTAACTCCCTTAAGCAGTCGAGGGTAAATATTATCTGGTCCTTGTGATTTGCTTGATTTTGTTTGAGCCTATTTAATCTGAGTAGTACTTCTCCCTCTACAATTTCCAAATCACTCAGTACCACCATTTGTAGTCACTGTTACAGCTGGGAGGTGATCCACTTCCTCTCATGTAAGGACCTCAGAAAATGTAAGTTTAGAATATCAGCTATTTCACTGTATATTTGAGTTCCCCTTTATTATTTCTGATGCACTTCATCTCCTCGTTGACTGTTCTTTTTGTAATAAAATACTGAAAGAATCTCTCTGGGTCGTTTTTCGCTCTATCTGTAGTATTCTTCTTTAACTGCCTTTTAACTTTTCTAAATATCCTTCTTAATGGTTGCCTTCATGCTCTCATACACCCTTTTCTTTTGCACCTTATACAGCTTTTATTTTTTTATTTTCTCCTTACTAACCCACTGTAGAGGATTTTTTGGGATGTATCTGTCCAGCATTATGTGTAAAATGTTTTTAAACATTTCCACTGCTCCTTGACTGTCTCCACTTAAAAGCTTTTCCCAGTCCATTCTCCTTAGACTTTGCCACATCTGTTCTAAATTTGCCCTAGTCTTTTAATTTTTTCCAGAACACCGACAGTTGTATTATATTATGGTCACATGGTCCTAGTGGTTCATTTACCTCAATACTAGTTTGGTTATTACAAAATAGTAAATATAGATATCCCCCAACACCACCACATTGGTGCTTTAACATACTATGTAGTTAACATTGATTATATTTAAAAACTCCTGCTCTGTTTGCAAGGTTAGCCTATTTTAGATTCAGGTAGTTAAAATCCCCATGACTATGTTCCTGTAAAACTTCCCATTTTAATATTACTAAAAAGATGCGTATTGAAATTGCTGTCTGCACTGGGGGTGTCTGTAGCGGGATCCGGAAAAGTTGCCCACCCAACCCAATTTCACCCCTCATACAATTTCAATCCCACCATTTTGCTCCTCAGAACTTCACCCTAGATATTTTTCTCATCACCTACCTGGATCATTTAATCTTTTTTTTTTTAAATTCTTATTACCTGTATTTTGTTTTTTTAATTTTGATTTCATTTTAAATATCGAAATAGCGTTCCATAGAACTAGAATTACTGGATTTCGCAGAGGTTTTTTTTTTTTTTTTTGTCAACATTGTTACTCAATTTAATGTGTCCGAACACACTACGGCTGTTACGGTGTTTGCTGTTTTTGATGCCTGACTATTGAGGTGCTGAAGAACAAGCAGCATGTTGCAAATAGTGCAATATCAATATATACGCTGCCACGCTATGATCTGCACTGTATAATATTATAAAAATTTACAATGGCAATGGCAAAGAGTTCTGTCAATAAGAGTGTGGCACCCGGACGGGGCTCACGCCCGGCTGGGATGCCCAGGAAGACAGGAGAAGGGACCATTCCTCCTCCAGACCCCGAGGGGGCGTACGCCCTGGTTGTATTGGGGGCCCACGGGTACAGGGCTTGGAAGTTCTACCCTGTAGGGGCCCGTGGCCACCACCAGGTGGTGCCCCGATGCCTTGGGGACCCTGGACCCCAGCGCTTCCGCCACACCTGGAAGTGCTGGGGGGAAGAGAAGAGGGGACACCCGGAGTGCTTCTGGGTACGCAGCCGACACTTCCGCCACACTGGGGAGTGCCGGTGGAAGATTGCCGGGGAGCACCTGGAGCACATCCGGGTGTGTATAAAAGGGGCTGCCTCCCTTCAGACAGAGACAAGAGTCGGGAGGATGTGAGATGATGTCGGGCGGAAGGCAAGGAGGCGGCCTGAAGAAGGCATTGGTGTGTGGCCAGGACTTTGGGGTCTGTGAGCACAAGAACTTTGTGAATATTATAGATAAACGTGTGTTGGGTGACATGAGCGTGTCTGCCTGTCTGTGTCCGAGCCAGTCTCCACAAGAGGCAAAAGAAAATTGATAGATGACAACCATATTGACTTGTTTTCAAAGAGAACAATAGATGAACAACATGGAATCTGGGTTTGTGGAAAAACGTTCCTCCTGAAATGGGCATGTTTAATTTTTTGGCGGTTTTAACATGTGCATTTATTAAACCAAAATAAATTATAAGATATAAAAAAAATGAGGTGCATTATTTACTTTTCTGTAACTTATTATCTACATGGGGCAAATTGTGGAAGGCGAAATGTGAGGGACTAATAGTGGGAGGCAAATTATTGGGGGTGAAATGTGAGGGGCTACTTTTCCATAAATAGTCTGTAGCACACTAGTAAAATAAAATATGGCATCTGTCCTTAATGCTTTCCAGTCCAATCCAGACTTCTTCAGTTGGATGATCAGCCACATCTTAGTGAGAAAGACTTGCATTTAAACTCTTCTTTACATAAATGGCAACCCCACTCCTTTTCTGTTCAGTCTGTCCTTCCTAGAAATGTGTACCCATGTATTTTATACTAATTAATCATTTTTGTTAGTTATCCAGATTTCTCTTATTGCTGTAATATAATAATTATGCCCAGCTATATACAGCAGAAAATGGTTTGGCACTTCCTATTCTGGGGGTGATGCCCCATGACATTGTGCACTCTTTGCCTTGCTACTGTGACCCACCCTCTACCTGTCTGGTCTAGAGTCTCCTCCCACACCACCATAGAGGCGCACATTATTTCTCTAAAGAGACACCTTTGGCCATGTCTACTAGTTCTGTACTACAACACAGGCCAGCCAACTCTTCCTCTAGTTCTGTGATCCTGAGTTTGAGGTGCCAGATCACCTGGCATTTTCTGCAGACATAGCCTTCAAGGAGGACTGACTCCCCCATGCCATTCTCCAAAAAACTTCCAACATCAGACAGGACTTGCATTGTACTAGCCTCAATTTTAAAAATTTGCCTTTGGATAACTAAATTGCTTAACTTTTTATTAAATTTCAATGATTACATTATTAAAGTTAAGAGAATAAAAAAAAATTGGAATTATATTACACCTTCTGGCCCCTTAAGCTCCTATAACACTCTCCCCTTGACTGCCTGCTGTACGTCTTTCTTGGAAGTTATTAAACTTTATTTTTTTCCCTGTCTGTTTTCTTAACTTTGAGCCCCACGTTTTATTTCCTTACTTTGAAGCACTCCATTTGCACCATTTGTATTCCTTCCTATTAATAAACCTTTAGGCTGCTGCCCTCTTAATCGTGCCAGCTTTTCTGACTGCCAAGAACTGTTCTGTTAAATAATATTGTTTTACACCCTACTTCTTTCTGACTCACTTACTGATATCAGTTGCTAGTTATTTCTACTGAAGCTTGTGCCTGATTAGTGCTCGCCCACTAGGTGCCTGTTTATATACCACAGTGCCTCTTTCTTAGCCACTTTGAAGTTAGCCACCTACCTGTACTTAAAACAAATGCTTTTTTACTAAGCAATGAACACATGTGTTCTCACTTTCTTCTTCAACTTTATTGTCATATGTACAATGAAAATCTTATTCTGTGAGTCCTCCAGCAATAAACAGGAATACACGGCAATAAACAAAAACACCTCAGGTGCAAAAAATGCAATAAACAAACAGAAGCAAAAGTGCACATGCAAATAAATAAATGATTCAGTGTAAGCTCTGCAGGAATGTGGTCTTGAGAAGGCCTTCCATCCTCCAGACACAAACTAACCTGCAGTGCTGAAGGGAGGGGAGGGTTTTATTTACAGGCTTGATGGCATAAGGGAGAAAACTGTCTTTTAGCCTTGATGTTCTAGCTGCTGTGCTCTTGCAGCATCTCACTGATGGTAACATTATAAACAGTTCATGTTGTGGGTGGGTTGTGTCTGTAATGTTATGGCTCCTGAGTACTCTGGTGTTATAGATGTCCTCTAATGCAAGGAGTGCTGTTCCAATGATATTTTGCACCCACCTGCTGTAGAACCTTGCGGTCCCGTGCTGTACCGTTTCCAAACCAGACTGTGAGGGCACTCTTACTTGTGCATCTGTAGAAGTTGCTGAGGATAGTGCTCTGCATGTTAAAATTCTTCAGTTAGGTCTGTGATGTTGTAGGTGCAAGTGAGATCCTCAGAGATGTTAATACTAAATTTAAATGTGTCCACTCTCTTCAACTCAGTCTCTCCAATGTGCAGTGATGCTGCTGTCCACTCTTCCTCCGTCTGCCAATAATCCTCATCTTCATTTTGCAGATGTTGAGAGAGAGATTACTGTCCTGACAAAACTTCAAAGGTCCCGCCACGTCCCACCTGTACGTTGATTTGTCACCCCCAATGACCGTGGTATCATCCACAAATTTAATTGTGTTATGCTGGGAAGTGACACAGTCATGAGTGGAGAACATGTATAGCATGGGACTTAAACACATCTTTGTGGGGTTCCTGTATTTATAGTTATTGTTTTGCAAATGTTATTCCCCAGCCTGACTGACTGGGGTCTGCCTGTTAAAAAGTCCAAGACCCAGTTGCAGAGAGTAGGTGGCACATCCAGAGTGTTGAGTTTGTTGGTGAGCTTAGCTGATATCACAGTATTAAGAGCTGAGCTATTATCTTTTTAAACATGAATCGGGCATAGCAGTCCTTGTTCCCCAGGTGTGTAAGAACTGTTTGCAGTGTTGTGTTGTCCTCTGTCAACCTGTTTGGTCTATATGCAAACTGTAGGGGGGTCCATTGTATTGGGTATGAATGTCTGAATGTGGTTCATAATGATTCTCTCAAAGCATTTCATCACTGTAGGAGTCGATGCAATGGACCAGTTGTCATTCAGACGGTTAGTTCTGCCCTTTTTTTGGCAGTGGAATAGTGGTGGTAGTTTTGTAGCAGATGGGGATTGTGGTTTCTATGAGGGAAAGGTTAAATATGTCATTCAGAACATCAGCAAGGGTTGAAGCATGAGCTTTGAGCGCATGTCTGGTAGTGCTAACATGTTACTTTTTGAGTGCTTAATAATTCTTTATCCAATTATTCTTGGCTTCATCCCTCTGTGGAATCACTGTTACTTTTAACTATTCAACAGTGCTACACCTCACCCCCAACCCCCACCCACCCATCCAGAGACTTGACAATTTCAGCTACCGCTTTCTGCCCTGCCTTGCCTGGCCTCTGCAGCGCTTGTTTTGAACACAAGTAACAAAAACAAATGCAGTTAACAAGTAACATTCCAAATGCTTCCCAAAACACTCAGCTACTTTTGCTCCTGTGCAAGTAAAAAAGCAAAGTTTTTAGGAGCTTTTTTGTATTGTAGTTAACTCTCACAGAGTAGTAACACAACACTTCATTTTTTTTCTTCCATTTCAGCTTGCAAGGATGATGTCAGCCCATCTCCAACACCCTCTGTCTCCAATCACCAAAGTGTCCTTAGGAAAAAATGTTTTATGGGAATTAAAGTTTGCAAGCTTAGGCAAAATTTTAATCTTAAATAATCTTTAGCATTTTTCTATTCATTGATGATGAAAATGGAATCTGGTGGTTCTTTAACTGCTGTAGTCTATGAACTTCAAAGTCAGATTTTTTGTATGATAGATATCTCCTTCTACACATCAAAATAAGTATTTTTTGCTTTTCCATTACATTGAACATGTCTTTTTTTTTCCTCTTATGACCTTTCTTATTAAGAAGGTGTTTTCTCTCACAGAATTATTTTTTTCATCATTCTGTGTAAATTCTATAGATTGTACTGTTTTATAATCCCAGGAGTGTAGTTATTTCTGAGATGTTGGAACCACTGCATCTGGCACCAACAATCTTACCACAGCCACAGTTGTTTTGATCACTCATCTTGTCCACTTAGATTTTTGGTAAATCAACAATTAAACTTCTTGACCATGTATGCCATGTGTTTTGACCAGCAACCATGCGTCTGGTTGTTTTGAGAAGCAAGTTATTTAAATTAACAAGCAGTTGTTCTTGATAATGTGACCACTGAGTTTATGCTGAAGGCAATTCAAATGCGGTAGACACTTGGAAGAGTGATCTCATTTCATAAAATGAGTTGCATAACTCACCCAGTGGTTTAAATGTAATCAAAGCAACAGATGGTTATATTACATAATACAGTATTTATTTACTGAGGCTGATTTAAACAACAAGGACAGCATTCTTAGACATATCAAGCTGGATAATAAACTTGGAATCTTACATTTCAACAGCTTGTATGGTTTACATTGGCAGAAATCACTTAAATCGCATTGAAAATAAGATGTGCTTCAGTCATTTTTCAATTTAGGAAATTGACCTTTAAGAGAACACATTTCAATTGAATTACAGACAAATTTGCTAAAATGCACATGTATGCCTATTCAAATTCTGTTCATCACTTTAATGAATCAGTAAAAGGCATGTGTAATGTGTTATAAGTATAGTATGAAAGTATTCCCTTTTTGTCAATGTGTTCTTCATGTGAATATAAGACAATGACGAAGTATAGTATATAATACAAAGATTGATCTTGTAGTTAAAGCTCCTAGGTTGTTTGCAATACCTAAAATCAAGTAAGTTTGTCATTTATACATGGTACATAGTGTTCACAGTATGATATCAACAAAAACTCTATGCTCTCTCTCTCACACACAAAGTGTGTATATGTATATGTATATATGTGTGTGTGTATATATATATATATATATATATATATATATATATATATATATAATATAGTGTGTGTAACCCTAAGCCGGTGTTGTTAGCTATGGTGTCCATGGTATAGTAATGGAAAAAAGATTCAGAAAATGTGAGGTGATATTATTTTGTCATTATTTTTCATACATTCACTAGAAATCCAATTTATCTGCTTAACTTCTGGTATTTAAGTATGACCACAATCATAAGTATATCAGTTACAGTTGCAGTTAACAGTACATAATATATATAACAGATGTCTAGAACTTCACAGAAATGCAAAGCAGGGTTTTCTCTCCTCTCCCCTCTAACCCTCCCCAACCCAAAGGCTGCAAAAGAAGAAAGAACTGGCTTCACAGTTTGTCATTAACTGTCCTTTCTCAGTGTTTGCTTGAGTATTCAGCATAAGTGCATTCCTCACTTGATTGACCATAATATGTTAAACATGTCCTTTTTTCAGTTCTTTACTCAATAGAAAATGATTGTTTGCATATTTCCCCCAGTGTTTACAGTTCTTGCTGTGATTTTTTTTTTTTTCTTCAGCTAAAAAAAAATTACACAACTATTTACAGACCTGCTTGATCAAAACCTGACCTTGCAAGATTAGGTACAAGTGCTAATAAATTGCATATTCAGCTCACATGCATCCACATACACACACACACACACACTCTCACTCACTCGCATTCACACAGGGGCCAATTTAGAATTACTATATAATCTGACCTGCCTGATTGGAGAAGGAAAATCCATCTAGACATGGTGAGATCTTCAATGCTCATCATTGCATTGCTGTGCAACCCAAAAAAATTAAAATGCTGTTTCCAAAGTCAAGTTATAATAGTTGTGCCCTGTTATTCAGCAGCAATCTTAAGAAAAACTGTAAAATCTTTAATTTTTAAAAGAATAACTCTGAGTTTCCTTTAGATCCTAGCAGTCCATCCATCAGGATGTCTGCTGAACCTGAAAAGAAAGGTAAATTGATTCTGTGCAGTGTATCTTGAAATGCATTGCACTCTGGTTTACCACCTTGCAATTACTGTGCTTTGAAAACCACTTAGTGCCTGCCCTGCCTCGTTGACAGTGAAACGCCTACTTGATGATCCATTTATAAGTTTTACAGGCATAATTGATGTTTGAATAAATCCTTCAGTTTACTGAATGTGGCAAGCAAGTGTTTATTAAATTCATCCGTTTCTTTAGACTTTGCATACTTACGGGTTATACCAAATACTTTATTTTCTTTTTTTCCATGTGGGTATTCATGAGAAAACATTTTAAGAAGAAAGAAACCAAATGTTTTATACAAATGATTTTGTACATGCTGTAACATGCCATTTGAGAATGATTAAAACCAATAGATCCTTACATTTTAATTAAAACATTGCCCAACTATAGGAATTCACTCTTATTGCAGATGGTCTCCAACATGCAAACACAGCATTGCCCACACCTTCATTCTTGTTTAACATGGACACTAGAGAGTGCCAATTTGCTGCATGTTGAACTAACATTAAAATAAGAATTTCATAGTACATCTGACTTTTATTACTGCTACCCCTACTGTGGTCTACTGGGCAGAAGCTACCTCTTTAACGATAGACATTCAGTTTCATTATCTAATATTAAGTGATTTGTAAGACTTGTTTTTTTATATAAAGACTTTAATTTTTATAAGCAAATGAACACATGCATTGTATTTCTCTTTGCAAGTATGTCATCTTTTTTGTTTGCCTGTTGAAAGAGACCTGAATTGGAAAAAGAAGATCCTCTTACAGTTTGCTGCCATAATTTATTTTCAGAGTTCAGGAGAACAAAATAACCCTTGAACAACCAAGGTTGAGTTAGGCCCCTTGTCTAGATTATGTTCTGTGCTCTGGTCTGTGTTCAAAACCATGCACGTAATCTGTGAGGACAACTGTCTGCAATGTGCTGCATGTCCAGGACTTTGCTGTTGTTTTGGTTTTAAATGTGTTGTGGACTCGGCAGAATTCCTATAAGTTGGTTTATGCATGACAGTTTACACTAATCTTAAAAAAAAAAAAAAAAAAAAAAAAAAAAATGAATAAATATTCACACTGTGCTGCATGTGCCTTTTTTGCTCCAGTATGGGTTTGTATACAAGTTATATTTTTTGAACAGAAAAATGGAGACATAAAACACTTGTGTGTTTGTGAACTAGCATTATACAGCTTTTTAATGCTTCAATGATTATGTCTACCTTCTGGTGCCCAAATCAAAGGATTTAGCTAGCCCATTATTCAGAGTATATTCTCTGAAGATATTGTTAATGACTTTTGAATAAATGTAAATTAGCAGATGTTTCCCCATACATAACTGCTTTGGGTTAAATCCTAACTGTTCATTAAAGTATTA
Organism: Erpetoichthys calabaricus; assembly: GCF_900747795.2. NCBI lineage: Eukaryota > Metazoa > Chordata > Cladistia > Polypteriformes > Polypteridae > Erpetoichthys > Erpetoichthys calabaricus. The sequence goes on from NC_041403.2 coordinate 84,374,917, forward strand.
AGTGTAGATGGTCATGTACAAGAATGATCAACTTCTCCATGCTTTCATGAGAAATAAGAGTTTAATCAGTGCTAGCATTTTTCAACATATGACTTTCAAGTCATGCCCCAGAAATCAACATTTGTATTTTTTAATCTCTGAGCATAGTCCATGCACTTGCATATCACAATTGCTGAATAAAATTTTTTAACTGTTAGAATATCATGGTGTATATAAATAACCCTTACACCTGCCACTTATGGTGATTTTTAAAACATGCAAGGTGACAAGTGCATTTTTATTTATTCTCCCAAAAATGCTGCTTGTTATAAGAAGTGCTCCAAATTGAATAAACAATAAAATAAAATATGCATCACAGGGGTCACAATTTTTTTTTCTGAATTTCCAGATGTTCTGAATTGTAGTTAACAATTTGAAAATCAAAGTTTTTGCAAAACAACTGAAGTATGAACCTTTTACAATAAAAGTCTTAGTGTTATTTACCCTGTAACTATGAAGCAGTAGTAGCCCGTCATTATAAAATTTCAATCTTATGATAGACCTTGTGCTGTATATTAAAGAATGTTCTAACTACTATCTTGATGTACAAATCTTACATACACTGGGAGACATCAGTAAACCTGCTTACCTTGTAAATTTTTGTTCAGACAGAATTGGAAAAGTGTCAGTAGGAACATGACAGAATACGTGTGTGAATGAGAGGGAGGTCAGAGGAATGATGAGCAGGTGGCAGAGTTAAAGATGCTAAGATTTGCATTTGGTGTGATGAGGATGGACAGGATTAGAAATGAGTACATTACAGGGTCAGCTCAAGTTGGACAGTTGGGAGACAAAAGTCAGAGAGGTGAGATTGCATTGGTTTGGACATGTACAGAGGAGAGATGCTGAGTATATTGGAAAAAGAATATTAAAGATAGAGCTGACAGGCAAGAGGAAAGCCTAAGAGAAGGTTTATGGATGTGGTGAGAGAGGACATGCAGATGATGGGTGTAACAGAGCAAAATAAAGAGGACAGAGAGATAAGGAAAAAGATGATCTGCTGTGGCAACCCCTAACAGGAGCAGCCAAAAGAAGAAGAAGAAGGTTTGAAAGTGTAATGTTATTGGTATTTGAACTCCAAATCCATATCACGCGACAGAGCAGCCGCAAGTAAGGGAGCAATGTGAAAGTAATCTCAGTGTTTTTTAAGAGGACTTTTTTCAGGAGCGTCCATGTCTTCTAGGAGTGTGTTCAGCCCCCTGCTCACAAGGGGCTGGCAGTGGTCACGAGCTGGCTGCTCAACGAATGTACGGCACGAATTGACCAGCTCCTGCGTGCTCGCAAATGCTTCTCGGGCGGACATGGAGACAGCGAGTGACATCATCCATTCTGGTGTTGCTAAGTTACAAACGCAGCACCCTGAGGCACTTGTGCTAATCGCTGGAGATTTTAACCATGTGACGCTGGACAAAACATTGCCTGCCTTCTCCCAGTATGTGGACTGTAACACCTGGGGAAATAAGACTATTGACTTACTGTATGTAAACGTTAAAGACGCATACAGCGCCACCTCACTGCCTGCGCTTGGGAAAGCAGATCATAACCTGGTTCTGCTTCAGCCTCACTACAAACCAAGAGTGAGGGTCCTACCTACAACCACACGCTCATTCAGGAAGTGGTCCCCTGAGGCAGAGAAGGCTCTGAGAGACTGCTTTGGAACTACAGACTGGGATATCCTGCAGGGATCACATAGTGAGAACATTGAGGAGGTTGTTGACTAGTTCCAGTAAGAACAGTACGCTGCTATGCTAACAACAAGCCATTGATTACAAGTGACATCAAGGGCCTTTTGAACCAGAAGAAAAGGCTTTTAAAGGCAGTGATCAGCATGAGCTCAAGCGCGTGCAGAAGGAACTCTGAGTCCAGCTCAGGGCAGCGAAGGAGCAGTACAGGAGAAAGCTGGAGCAGAAGTTGCAGAATAACGGCATGGAGCTGGACAGCTTGACATCTGTGGCAGAGCGACGGGCACTCAGCAGGCTCCTATCAATTATGGAGAATCCACTGCATCCACTAAACCATATCATCTCCAGACAGAGGAGCAGCCTCAGCGACAGACTGCTGTCACTGTCCTGCTCCACTGACAGACTGAGAAGATCGTTCCTCCACCAAACTATGCAACTCTTCAATTCCACCCGGGGGGGGGGGTAAACGTTAACATTATTCAAAGTTGTTGTCTGTTTTTACCTGCATTTTTATTACTCTTTAATTTAATATTGTTTTTTTTTTGTTTGTATCGGTATGCTGCTGCTGGAGTATGTGAGTTTCCCCTTGGGATTAATAAAGTATCTCTCTATCTATCTATCTATCTATCTATCTATCTAAATGGCACTGGAAAACGACTATAGCCGGTTGTGGCGTTTTTAAGGGTTAAGAGGAACAAAACGGAAAACACGAGCACTCGGCTGGGGATGCATCACATTCAATCAGCAGCAAGGAGAAATAAATAATGCTATAGCGGTCCGGTGCCGCTAAGATTCACACCGCTGAGAAGACGGCGATTTATTTATTTTTATGGTGGAGATTCCAGGGACGTACCCAGCCTTGGCCAGACCCGCACACACTCGGAGACAAAACAAAGCAAACCGGTAATCAAACAGCAAATAAAGAATGTAATGAAAACAAATGAAATAAATGAAAACAACGATACCACCCCTGTTCCCCTTACAGCGATTACACATTAAATACAATAAAGCATACAGAGTAAATCATGAAAAACGGCAACGGATGAAATGAAATGATGAAAATACATAGTCCAGAGATCCGCACGTTCAATGGGAATGTAAAGATAGTCCTACTGCTAGTTCCTGAAATGGTGAAGACAGGTGGACAGGTTCAGGAGAGCTCCTTTCTTTGCAGGATGGCCATGAATCCACTTACAGTCCTCATGTACACAGGCAGACAATTCAGACGCCAATCATGAAATGATCCAGGACAAACCGAATAAGTACAGGTAACCCAACAGAAGGCAGACAGACAGGAACTTGTAACACAAATTACAAAAACTTTTTTTTTTTTGCTTTTGGTCACCGGCCCCCTTTTTAAAAGCTGTGCTGACATCCTTTGACCCCAACAGCCCCAGCAGCCTCAGCAGAAGACCAATCGGAGCCAGTGCAGGGACTGCTGGGAGTTGCAGTTTCAACTTCTGTTGGATACTTTCACCATCCCAAGCTGCGTTCTCCACTACAGTTGCTTCCTGTTCTCTCTACAGTGCAGGATTTTCATGAAAAAAGCCATAAAAATTGCGGTGGATTTTTGCAGTTTCCGCTAAAAATTATTAGATATGTTCTAAGGAAAAATACGCAAATGACTGAGCCCGCAAACTGAACCATGACTTTGGGGGGGTCTACTGTACATGTTTGTACATAATTTGTGCCTATATTACCTTCTTACTATTTTCTGATGTGCCTTTTTGTATTTTTTATATAAGCTGCAAATTTGAATGTAGTATTTATTTCTCCTACATATGTTGTACTGAATTTTTTTTTCTGCCTCTTTTAAAGGTATTACAAGTTGGATCCTACAAAAAGCCTAATTGAAAACCTGAAGAACAAGACAATAATTGAATACCCTACACTTCACATTGTGCTGAAAGATCAGGCTTCAAGATATTTAATTCTTGGCCAAGGTACATTGGGTCTCTCTTTCTGCAATGTAAAATAAAAGCAGATGGTAGTTTGCTGTATAATTTGGCCTTAATACTGTATGTGGTAAGATTAACAAAGTTGTTGTCGCAGTGTTTCTAATATATAAAAACGTAAAAAAAAAAAAATGAAATACAGTTTTGTGTCACTGTTCAAGCTGTGATTTTTTTATTTGCTACATTATTACACAGTCAAATAATTGTAATACATGTTATTAGCTGAGTGTCATTTACTGTCTTACATTAAGATAACAATATTTAACCATATACGTTTATAAAACTGAGAAAAAAATCCAGATTTAAATTTATGGAGTGTATCATTTATATATTAGTTTGCCTAATCTTATAGAAAATACAGTAAAGCAATTAATGGTTATGCTGTACATTTTATTGCAGAGTTCTCTTTGGAAGGTTTTTTGTTAGAATAACTCGGTTTTGTTTACAGAACAAGCTTCTTCAGTCCCAGTTAACAGAAAAAATCTGTAAAATGTGTTTGTTCTTCTGGTACACTGACCTTTTCACCAATATCATATTGTTTTTACATTTTCACCAGTTTAGTCTGATTGTCATGTGGCTTTCTTATTTGCCTGTTTACATTGCTCATAGGGGTCTCTTGTAAAGAAAAAATGAAATGCCTTTTTTCTTTAAAAAAGTATTTATTTATTTATTTATTTTGTTACATCAGTCCAAATTAAGCTCAGGTGCATCCTGTTTTTTTGAGAGGTCACTTCAAAAAATTTAGTCCACATGTGGTTAGTTTAGTTTACGGATGTGATTTGAGAAGAAAAGTACTTGTCTGTACAAGGTTCCCGACAGCTTGACATTCATTTATTATGCAGAACAGAGTGCTCACCATATAACGTGAGGAGAGTTATAACAGTGTTGAAAAATCTCCTGGGAGTGGTTGTGTAAATTATTATGAAATAAAATAAGTACCATAACATCCACATCCTTCACCTTTTCCTTGTGAAATTACTGACCAGTATCACTGGCCCCATTGCTATAAGTTAAAGAAACCAGTTCAGAGAATTTCATCCAGCTATTGTTGCATTCTTTAGAAAATGGAATGCCAGAGTTGCTTCACACTAAAGGTGAGATGATTTATTACCAAGGGCCATAGCAGACCATTTAGCAGAAGACCCAACCCTTGTGTAACACCATACTCAACACCCTAATCTGAAGCATTGTAATGGCAGGTTTAATTTCAGTAGCATACACTGACAAATTTGTGAAGGTACAGGATAGTGCCAATCCCTTAAAAACATCTTGCTTTACTTTTAAAAAGACTTGAGCAAAAGTTCACATTCCAGCTGGGTAAAAGCATAACATTTTAATGCACAGAGACTCTCAGGTGGCTTCAGCCCAAAAAGGTCATTTGAAGAGAATATGCAAGGTAAATATGGTCATAGCCATGAATGTTCAAGACTCGAGTTATCAGCTGAAGCTATTGTATTAAGTGGACAAATAATTAAACAAAACATTCCTTCATTTTCCATTGCAAAACACACTCAAATGCATACCACCATACCAACTTATATAGGACAATTTAGTGTTAGTGTTTCATTTTTCAGGTTGGATAAATACCTTCTAAATGTAATTACTATGTGTATTTTTGGCAGCACGGCACTTTATTCCCATTTGAAATAACATACTGTACAACATGGCCTCTAGTTTTGACATGTTTTATGTCACTTTAAAATCAAGGTGTGTAAATTCTATACAACAAACATCTATAAAATATTTTTCTTAATGGTTGGCGTAAGGCATGTGCATATAAACTGTGATCTTGAAGAAATCAAGTTTTGCTTTATAAATAGCATGCCAATTCATCTTTCTCTTAACAGAGATCACAGAATGCTGTGAGACATCTCAAACTGCAGTCCATTTTAAAGAAGAGGAACTGGAAGAAGGAGAACTTCGAGATGACGATTGTTAAAAAGAAAAAATGTTTCTTTAAAGCTATTTTAAGACGGTTTTTACACTTCCATTTAATAAAAAGGGTACATTTTTACTGCAGTCAAATGAACTTCAGTGTCAATGTGTTTATTTTTGGGTCAATTTATCATAGTTATTAGTCATTTCTTTCTTTTTAAGATATCCATTTCCTCACATTTAACCCCCCAATATCTTAATTAAATATTAATTTGTAAACATTCAAAACTGTTAATGTGTTTTAAAGCATATACTTGAGTAATTTGAATATAATTCTTTTCATCTGCCAGTTTTAACTATATTTTTTTAATGTTACTATAAGTGTTTAGAAAATTGGAGTAACAACTGTAATTAACTGTTACTGTTCTGTGTTTTTAAACACTATAGTTAATCGGCTTTATGATATGACCAGTGTTATTAGATAAATGTGTTTTTCCCTCACTGTATCATTTATGAAATCATGTTACTATGTGCAATTATTATTTTTAATTTCCTGGAATTATAGGCTATTGAAACCACATGCAGTGTTATCGGCTTAAAAGGTTTTGTATACTGTACAGCATTTAGCAATTGCAGGAAAATTTATTTTGGTGATGTTATTACTCAGTAAATATGTTTTCCCCAAAACTAGTACTTCCCTGTTTTCAAATATTGAATTTGTTTTAAAATTTATTGCATAGTTTGATTGATGCAACTTGGGTAATACAGGGCGTCTCAGGTTACAAATTCCTGCAGATATTCATAACCTGATTTTTTTTGTGTGTGTATGCAAGTTGGAATTTGTAATAAAACCTGCCTATTAATTGGAAACTGGCGGGTAAAAATAATTTAATGCTTTTTACTTATTTTACAGAAAAATAATGTAGAAAAAATAATAAATTGTCAGTGTAGCACTATTACTGTACCATAAATCAAAGGCCAAACAATTTAAACCAATGTTTGAACCACAGATATGTAAAGTATGTAGACCATATGCTTGAATATCCTGTAGTTTTTGATAATTATACAATAATTCATTGAGCTGGAGCAGAAATGGGCCACTAATTTAAGATTATGAGATTTAAGTGTCCTCTCTGGGGCAGCCGTGCAGCATTTTACATCCATTCGGCATTCTTTCATTAAAGCATGGATGTACTAAAAGTGAGGTGACGAGCAGGGTTAGTTGTAGCTGTAGTTAGGTCCATTTTCAAGCCTTAGAGAGAGACTCTCCAGTGTCTTCTAAAGGGTTCTGTCAGAATATTTGACTATGCAAAAATAGTGAGCTAGACATCAACTGGAGATGTTTACAGAGACATTGAACTCGTTTGGAGATGTTTAACCAAGTGGACTTGTATTCTTTGAAGGAAATGATGATGGAGGCAAGTGGTGAAAGTTGGACCTTTTATACGGCAAAGATTTTAAGAAACTGCAGTGGCAAGGCTACAGGAATGAGAGGTGGCCAGGCATGTCCAAATCACTGGGTATTGGATGGATGCTCCAGTTAAATTTCTCTCTTCAGTATTGAATTAATGGTAAGGGGCAGTATCCAAAGACTAATAAAACTGGTATACTCTCTTTTAAAGCTTTTAGACAGTGTGTTTCGTCTGCTGAAGTATTACATTCCTCATACTTTTTGGGGAAACGTTATTCCAGGGGCTGAAATGGAGACTTCAGCTAAACAGCTGAACCTCTGTTCCAGGGGTCATAATGTGGATTATGTCCTGCGATTGAATGGGGAATAATAATTTCTTCTTGTGCAAGTTAAGAAAGGATGTGAGTGTTTTCCTATTCAGTCTATACATTGTATGGGTTTAAAGAAGGCTTATGATCTCATTGCCCTCTGAAAAGTTTTTTGAGATCATAGTGCTTTAAGGCTACTGCTGCTTCAAGCAAACGTTGCACTTGTATTCTTGGAAATTATTTCCGTTAGTTTTAAAGTGGGCTTTAGGACTCTTGCCTATAAATGATTTTTGTTGTATGTGATATTAAGACCCACCAAGTGTTTTAAGTATTTAAGCATTTAGATGGGATATGTTTGATCTGTGCATATGCTGATGTAGGTCTGCTCTAACAAGCTTGGAGGAGAAAGTATGGTCAAGGTACTAGTGACTTGGTCTTACTCTCTCTGACATGAAGAAGTGCTCAGTAGGTAACTGATTGATTGGATTAGAGCTAATTCCAGAATGGGAGGAGCCATTTGAAGATGCACACCTGGTCACTTCTTCATAAGGTGTGTCTGGTGTGGCCCACTTGGAAGAGAAGGATAGACTAATCCAAAACGAAGTAAAACAACTGAGAACTGCTCAGGAAGGCTCACTATCCTTGGCTCAACTTGCTGCCACTGAGATTTCCACCAGTAGAAGCACATGGGAATGGAGTAAGTATGTTTATTGCATCTTTTGACAAGTAATGAGTAGGATGATGATTATTCAAAATATTTTTATTTTTTAAAATTAATATAACGAGAGTAAAATCTAATGCAATGGAATGGAAATTAGCCATAACAGGGCTAGCTCCTGACACCAGTGGCGCTGTTTGTATCATATCCTTTACTAACTTCATGTCCAAACTAAAAGAGAATTTCAATTTCGCAAAACTGTTTTATAACTCCGACTCTGAGAATTCTAAGTCTGTGCTCTTCTGAGGCATGAGTGTCCATGGGATCCATTGCATCGTAAAGTTTATTTACAACAGAAATATAGTAATAGAGGAAGTGTGGGTAGAACTAGTAGAGGCTGTTGATTTACAGGTAATGAGGAGGAGACAGAAATGCTTCATAATTTGCTTCACACTTAACCAAAAAACGTTATTCATTTATTTATTTTTTGTAAACATCGATCAGCTTTTAGATTCCTAGTATAAGTGTACTGAGAAGAATACATTTAAAATGTTTGTGACATTAAAGAAATGTTTTAAAGAATAATGTACAGAAACCTTTTTAAAGAACCTTTGTACAGATTCATGACTTAATGTGGGATCTGGCAAGAAAGAGATGAGAACACATCATACCCTTGCCTAAGTCCCCCAAATACTGACCCAGTAGCCTTTCAGACTTAATGGCCTCACTAACTTCAGCACACTTATTTGTGAATGACTTAGAGATTCATTCTCAGCTTAAATACTGAAAAGCCTTGGTCTTAGCTATGCCAGCGATCAGCTGTGTTAAATATTATTTTTGTCAATAAGAACAAAGCTTAAGATTAAAATTTTCAATAGTGCTGGCTACATTTAGTAGTAAAGCCTATTAATATGTGTGTTTAAAAATCCAAAGTGCTGCGTATGATGTAATATCTACAGTAAGGTTTTTGTGTCATGCTACTTCAGAAGAGTCCTCGTATTAAATATTTTGATACTATAAAATTATTTAATGTAAAAAAAAAATGAACTGAGAAAAAAGCTTCTAAAATACTTTTACACCGTTCTAAAAAATGTTTTACTGAAGAAATCAGTAAGGTTCACTGAGGATATGTTAAGTTTTTGAGGAAGTCGAGAGTGGCCGAGAAGTATGTAAGAGTTGTACAGGATATGTACGAGGGAAGTATGACCATGGTGAGGTCTGTGGTAGGAGTGATGGATGCATTCAAGGTGGAAGTGGGATTACATCAGGGATTGGCTCTGAGCCCTTTCTTATTTGCTATGGTGATGGACAGGTTGACGGATGAGATTAGACAGGAGTCTCCGTGGACTATGATGTTTTCTGATCACATTATGATCTGTAGCGATAGTAGGGAGCAGGTTGAGGAGACCCTGGAGAGGTGGAGATATGCTCTAGAGAGGAGAGGAATGAAGGTCAGTAGGAACAAGACAGAATACATGTGTGTAAATGTGAGGGAGGTCAGTGGAATGGTGAGGATGCAGGGAGTAGAGTTGGCGAAGGTGGATGAGTTTAAATACTTAGGATCAACCGTACAGAGTAATGGGGATAGTGGAAGAGAGGTGAAAAAGAGTGCAGGCAGAGTGGAATGGGTGGAGAAGAGTGTCAGGAGTGATTTGTGACAGACGGATATCAGCAAGAGTGAAAGGGAAGGTTTACATGACTGTAGTGAGACCAGCTATGTTATACGAGTTGGAGACCGCGGCACTGACCAGAAAGCAGGTGACAGAGCTGGAGGTAGCAGAGTTAAAGATGCTAAGATTTGCATTTGGTGTGATGAGGATGGATAGGATTAGAAATGAGTACATTAGAGGGTCAGCTCAAGTTGGACGGTTGGGAGAAAAAGTCAGAGAGGCGAGATTGCGTTGGTTTGGACATGTGCAGAGGAGAGATGCTAAGTATATTGAGAGAAGGATGCTAAGGATAGAGCTGCCAGGCAAGAGAAAACAGGGAGGCCGAAGAGAAGGTTTATGGATGTGGTGAGAGAGGACATGCGGGTGATGGGTGTAACAGAACAAGATGCAGAGGACCGAAAGATATGGAAGAAGATGATCTGCTGTGGTGACCCATAACCGGAGCAGCCAGAAGAAGAAGAAGAATTTAGAGAGTGCCATTGGTCATATGTGGGTCTAAGCTAAAAAAGAAAAAAAACATCAAATGAATGGGGAAGTCGGAGATTAGTAAATTAGTAGTTATTTAAAGTGATCAGAAAAGGAGAGCTTGTTGTGGATGCTGTTCATTTCACAAAAGAGTGTAGCATCACCAGAAATCCATACTGAAGGATGAGGGTCACCAGTGATCACCCCAGCAGTGTTCAGTAGATACATGAAAGCATTAGTCATGGACTAGTGTCCAAACAAAGTGAAGACTTCAAAGCCAGGGCAGATTTGTTGACAGTCTTAAGCCAAGACTGCTATTTTGAAGATACAGTTTGGAGTTGAATTAGCCTGTGTTTGGCATGAATCAAACAAGATTTTATGATATCTGAAGCTCAGTTCATTGTCTCTCCTTCTAGTCTTTAGATCCTGCATCAGGTTACCTTAAAGGTATGCTGCTAGCTGTGGTTTTGACATAATTCCTTTTTCAGTAGTGGGGCCTTCTAATAAATTTCCATCTCTGAATAAAGGAGGAAAGTGAGTGATGTTACTTCTAATAAAGAAGTGTCTTTGTGTGGTGTTGTGTTTAAAGCTAAACTGCTCAAAAGATGTCAATTTGTTATCAGTATTCAAATCTCTAAGACCTTGATAGTGTATGTGTTACTTAGACTGGGGATTTTTGTTGAAAGAGACATGAATAGCTTGTTTGTTCTAAATATGGTTGATAGACAATAACCATTTTGATCCATTGTATTGCCTGCTCTATTACTAAATCGCCAGTGTATTCAGTCTTGTGAAGAGAGCACCTAGAGAGGAACGCATTCTAGATCTCCTTTCCATTGCCAGCCATAGATTCAGAATTGTTCATTTATTCCATAATCCAAATGTGTTCTGTCTCAGTTGTAAAAGAAAATTTGGTAAGAGAGCTGTAATCAAGTCGATTGAGTTGACATCTTCCCATTCTATATTACAAATTTATTTAGAACAACTAATATATTACATGAGGTATAAGGAATTGGGCAGAGTATTTAATTTTATAGATCTTCACGCCTAATAATAAGAGCAGTAGTCCAAGTTTAGAATCATGCTTAACTATCAACTAATTTTCATATTTTAAATACTTTTGGTATTTTTAAAGGTTTTTAGTTACTCCTACAATGCATACATTTAATGCATGGAAAACAAACTGTTCAGATTTAGCCTGTGTAAATATAATAATGTTAATCTAAAATCCAGAAATCCTACTGAATTTGTCATCAGTAGATAGAACATGTCAAAGTGACGAGTCCTTATCAGACATATAAAGCAGCACATTGTCTTTGTTTTCTTGAAGGCTCAGCTTTAGAAGTGCACAAATTTCCAGTTGGAGTCACCAAGAAATCCAAAGAGGTTCAAAGTGAACAGAATCCTTGTCAAGCACTCCATCCTAAGGTAAGAAAGCATAAGAATTAATTAGCACAAACTGAGGCTTCAAGGCTAGAATATAATATAAATAATGTGATTATAGCTGAAAATGTGTGCAATGTGGAGAATAAGTACTCCAATTCTGCACTGTCAAATTCTTTTTTCTTTGTCCAAGACCTTGGAGAATTCAGCTACAGTGTACAGTATTTGCATGTAAGTAAAAACAATTACAAGAATCCCTGCCTGCCCTTAGTGAACCTGGTTTGACTGTGTGTTTTCCCGGACAGCAGGTCCTTCTCAGTTCTGTTTATAAGATTCTTTGTAAGACTTCACACACATCTCATCAAGATATGAGCCCCCATCCCTGTGCAGCTCTGCCCACACACAATTTCACATTACTATGTTTGTCTTCTTTGCAATTCTGATTTTCTCCCGACTTAGTTTGTGTGTACCACTGATGTAACTATGAATGTACAATGATATTTTTTAATTAATTTATGATTCTGCATGAGCTGTGAGTTTCTCATAAAATCTGAAAGCTTTGGCGGCCTGTTTTTCATGATCACAGATATTACATGTGCACAATTTCTCATCACAGTGTTTGAATCTCGCTGCATTGCCACAAATTAGCTTTGGCTTGTTCCCTGTGTTTCCTTTGATTTAATCTCTCCTCCCTTGTGTTTGGCCCAAATCACTTTTGGAACAAATAGCTCTGTGTTTTCCATTTCAAATTAAAACCATTTTTGCTTCCTGCGGCTCTTCTGTTTCTTTCCTTCTTTGTCTGGGTTTGAACTTGGTAATCTGACGCCATTTATTGATAAGATATGGGAAGGCTGACGAGCATCATTCTGTACAGTCTGTTCAAGTTCAGACTTTGTCTGTCTAAAAAATGCCCATTTAAAACTTTGATATTACAAGCTCAACATTCCTGCCTTTTTAGAATTTCAAGCAGGTTGCATTCCTTGGGACTGGCATCTTTTGAACTTGCTTTTTCACAGTTTAGTACTTTTAAAATACTGAAATATGTTTGCGTTTCTTTATTAAATGCAGGCACCAAAGTGGCATATTGGGAAGCATTGCCACCTCACAGTGGCAGTACCCAGGCTTTAAAATCCCACTTCCTGTCATCGTCTGTGTCTGTGTTCCCTTGTGTCTATGTGGGCTTTCATTCCAAATCCCCAAAAATGTGCAGTTTAGATTAACTTTCAGTCCTACTTTGTCCAGTCCAGAGCAGTTTCCTGCCTTGAGCCAGGTGCTACCAGGATAGGCTTCAACTTATCACAACCTGCACACATTGGAAATTGTTTTGAGACTTTTTTTCTGTGTGACAAAGCAGTGAGTGCTGCTGCTTCTTGGCTTCAGGAACTTGGGTTCAAATCATGGCCTTACCACTGTCAGTGTGAAGGTTGCACATTTTCCTCAGGGGTTTTCTTCTACATGTCAGTTGATCAAACTTTATTTTGTATAACATCATAAAAACATGTACATTCACAAGGCACAGAAAATGAACAGGACAATAAAAACAGTCAAGCGTTTTGTTTGGGGAGGGGGGGGGGGGGTGGGTAGATTTAAAACAAAGTATAAGAAACACCTGTTCAAATCAAACACAGTTACATCATAAAATAATCAAGCAGGGTACTCAAATAAATCAACAGAACTGTACAAACTGACTAATTCTGGGTTGAGCTTTCAGGGCTAGCAGACCAAGTGAGGCAGTCACAGTCCCATCACTTTGAAAAGCAGGAAGAGGGACCGAGTCCAGAGGGTCCCAGTTATTGCTTTAAATTAAGTTCTTTAACAAAACACAGGGATTCCGCCCCCCCCCCCCCCCCCCCCCCCCACACACACACACCCCTCCATTGGGAAACATGAACAACTAAATAAAATAAATGATCAAGTTAGAGGTTACAGGTTTTCAGCATGCACTGACAGAGCACATTGCTGCAGCCACCCCACAAAAAACTACCTCAGTTATCATATAGTGTAGTAAAGAGTGGTGGTTTTGTTGAGTTTCGATGGCCTTTGTTTAAGTTTGGAAAAGATTGTTGAATAGCTTCTTTTAGTTGTAGTTGTTCTAATATTATAAATTTGTAAACAAAGGATCAGTAATTAAAATATCAGAGTACTTGTGAAAAGACCTCAGAGCAGAAGCAGTGTTGCTTCTGTGCCCACAGCAAATGGGCATCTGCTTCTGTTGGGACATCTTGTTCATGACTGAGAAGGACCAGTGGCAAGTGAACGGCCTTTATTTTTTTTTAAAAAAAAAAAAAAAAAAAAGGCAAAAAAATTAAAGTATTGTAATGTATAATTAAATAAATATCCAATAAAATCATGTTGTAAAATGATGTCGTCCTGAGTGCAATAAATGAATAATAAATATAATTAAAACAAAATCTATCCTCAATGCATTTGTTTTCAGTCTCAGGACACAGGAACGAATCCCTGGTGTGAAGTCCTCAGCATCGCAATCTGAAACTTGCATCAGTACCTGCACAGAACCGTTCACTTGACACATCACCTCTCTCCAACAAAGCCCCCCAATCACCTCCTCCAGCTCTGTCCACTCCTCATTAATGAGGCAATGCCCTGAATTTTGTCCCACACACAGTTCCCACTTCCTGTGGCAGTTCTCCTACATTCTCCCTTGCTCTCTCTCAAAATACTTAAGGAGATTTGAAATCTTCTGCACCACGGAATTCTGCTACCTCATTTAGTTCAGCAGAGCCGATGTCGTCCGTCCTTTCACTTTCAAAAAGTATATTCCAAACTATGATTTTTTTCTTGGTCATTTCTATTTCTCTGGTTTTCTTCCTCCCTTACATTTACCCCTCCTGCATTTATACTGTGGCAGCACCACCACTTCCACCATAATTAACTGATAACCTGAAATTGCACATGCTCATATGCAAGCCACCTTTCTATAAAGTTTATACTCTAAAAGTTCTAAAATGAATTAAATAATTTAACCCATCTATAACACAACTTGGCATCTCCTGAGAGACGCACAACAGTGTTTAGGAACAGTTCCGCACAGGTGCCTTAATGTTAGTACTGCTACCTCAACAGTAAGGAGGTCATGGGTTGGTGTCTCTGGTCCTCCCTGTGTAGAGCGCATTGCAATTTGAGTAGTGAAAAAAAGCACTATATAAATGTAAAGAATTATTATTAACAGTTAGGCCATTTGATAGGTTATGCTTATTCCTGCTGAGCTAGATTAATGTGACTTTAACCATGATAAGCAACTCTTGAAACTAGAGTGCAGCTAGATCCTTAATGTAAGACTCTGAGAACCGTATGTGCTTAGCTGGGTGAAAGACAGGTTAGGCCAGGGGGAAGTAGGCATCTCAAATGAAATCTTGTATTTAGGAAATTAATTTAATTGTTCCTCTAGATTTTATTGTATATTACGTGTTTTGTTAAATAATCATTTTGAGGGCGTCATGAGTTACATTGCTAGGAATTGATTCTGGCCGAGTTGACCCACTTGTGGAATGTTATCTCAAAAGAATTATGAAATTCCCAGAGGGAATTACTGGATGTAAAAAAGTGTTTTTTGTGAGCGGTAAACCATTTCACAAGTAGACTTCAAAGGAAGATTGTCCTTGACTCTCAGATCTCATGCTCCTTTTAAACTGTAACTTAAACATTATCACTTTGTGTTGAAACAAAAGGCCTTTTTAGTGCTCATGCAGATGAAATGTAAGATATCAGTCTCAGTGTGTGACTGAGCCAGCTGAAACTCGATACATATTGCTTGACAGCATTTCCAAGCTGTCAGAAATGAATTTCTTGAGATCTTTAAACTGATAGAATTGGAATGGTCAGCGTTTATTTTTATAGCACCTTCCCATTATGGACACCATCCTAAGGGACTTTCCTCATTCAGGTCTATTATAAAATTGTTTATGTGGAGCACATTAATTTTAGAAGCGCAGGACAGGCAGGTCAAGTAGCGGTAAACTGAATCGAAGGATTGAGCAGAGGCCTTTGTTACATGTAGTCCACTTTAACCACTAAACTGTACTGACTCTATACAAATGTTTTTGAGAAAAAATAGAGTAATATATTTAAGTCTTAAACTTTCAATTTCACTGTTGTGCTCTACATTACTCTAAAGATCTTCTAAGAAAATACTGGATTAGTCTGTTTATGCCTTGTAGGTGCACAACATGAGAGTGAAGCAGTTGAATTTGGTAACTAAAGTAAATATTTGGTTGCAAAAATGAAATAAAAACGGTAATAACTACAAGGTGAACCGCAGTCAACTTAAATTAGGCTGTGATTACAGAAGTAAAAGAGAAGGAAAAAAAAAAAAGTAAGCGTCTAGACTACCTTCATCTTCCAAAAGCTGAGCAAATGATATGTACGCATCACTTATAATGTTTAAAAGACCATGGCTGTCCAGCATTTGACATCAGCTGTCTCAGGTAACGGAGTCACTTCTGATTGTGACATGTGGTGCTTTGTAGACTACTGCAGCTTCTTCAAATCCTTTACATGTGCACAATAAAATAAAAAGAACTGGACTAAACATTGACTCAGCTCTTGATATCGCTACTGGATAAAATTACTTAATTTTTCATATGTCGGTTTCAAAGCTAGCAAACAATGTCAGTATTGACCAGTAAGGTATTAACATTAAAAATCAGGAACCAGGGGAGAGTCGTAAACAACAAGACAGAATTTAAGAAGCATGAACATGTGCATAACATTCAGACTTGTTCAGAGACTTCCTTAGCTGGTTTGAAATTTGGAACATTTTAAAATTTTCCAGTCTACTCATCAAAGAATATGTTATCACTATTTTATTTTTTTTTTCCATGCTTTTGTACCGGGGAGTCATAATATCAGTGATAAATATATGTAATTACATTTACTAGTATTGTACAAATGCTGTGCTTTAATACCACTTTACAATATCTTATGACTGAAATTGCTTTCATAGATATCAGATTCCAGCTCAAGTGATGAAAAAATTCATGTGCTTTTGTTAGCTAATTTTAGTTCAAATTGCTGACGCATATTTTTCCAAAAAGTACCTGATGGACATTTTAAAATCTGTCCTGAAGTCTCAAGCTAAAATTGCTGGTTACATCCAAACATGAGAGATAGTGGATTATTGTGGTATTTTGCCAATAAACTACAGTGTCAGAGAAATATTGAATCATAATAATCCTTTGGTAATGAAGCCATGAGGTTGTTTTTAGTGTAATGAAAAAACTGAATGCGCGTTTAGTCACTGTAGCTTAAAGTATCACTAAGCCATCTTTCATACATTTCTGTATAATTTAAGTTGCTTTTATTTCTTTCTTTTATGGAGATGAACATCGTGTCACACAATTCGAATTCAAGGTTCTGAGGAAGTGAGCTGCTGTAACTGAGGTTTGTAAAAGACGCCACAAAGACAATCGCAGGATTGGGTGCAGGCAGGAGTCGGACTGTTAGTATATAACGACACCTACCCCAGCATTCTGGTACAGTAAGAGATAGTTCTTACATTGTACGATGATGATCAAATAAACAATATCATTACTACCATGTTGAATAAATGAATGAATTCCATTATTAGTGAAGTGAACAAATATGTAGACATGTAATGTCATACCTTTCGTGTATGGTAGTACTTGGTCATCCTGCCCTGCCTGCCTATGACCACTTCTACTTGACCTCACAGCTGCAAGTGTTTCACTGTTTTGCCTTCAGGTGCAGCTGTTAAACAAATAAAAGGAAAAAAAATTAAAAAATATACAAGTTGATGTAATCCCTCTCAAAGTAAAATTGAAACCACAAGCTAATTCATAGTTGAAACCACACGGAATGTTTCTTTGTTTGAAGATAGACAAGTCTGGAAATTCACCAATGCTTCACAATGGGAGATTTCAAAATTTCAAAAATGTGTACATTTGCGATGTATTTGAGATATTTCAATGAAAACTTCTTTTGAAGGGTAATTTTGCCAGATTTCAACAAACTCTGTCCACAGGGAGCCAAGCTTTTTCATGAGGACAGACAAACACACAGACATAGATATTGTGCTTAAGGCTTTAGACTTCAAACCCTGAGGTTGTGGTTTCAAGTCCCGCTACTGACACTTTGTGACCATGAGCAAGTCCCTTGACCTGACTGTGCTCTAATTGGGAAAACCAAAAGAAATGTAACCAATTGTATCTCAAATGTTGTAAGTCGCCTTGGAAAAAGGTGTTAGCCAAATAAGTAAATGAAATGAAAACATTAAAAAATAAAGCCAGAACAGCATGTGAATGTGAGACAATGGAGTCTGTTAATTAGACCTAGTAAAAGGAGCCACAACGTTCTGTGTGTTGTTAAACTGAGTTTGTAGGTGCCCTGTCAGAATACCTTGGTCATCTATGATCATCCCCAAGACATGTGTCCCCTCCATGATGCCACTACACTAGGCTCCTTGCATCTCTTTGTGGAAAAACTAAGTTCAGACAATCAAACCCCTCACTATTGTTAAGTCTGCTTTTATTATTTCATTTAATGCATTATATCCCACAATTCTTTAATGCATCTGTGGTACCTGTACAATGGCGTAGCTAAGCTGGGACAGTCTGTGTGAGTGAATGAATCACGTGGTGGACTGGCATCCCATGGAGTGTCAGTTCCTGTTTTGTGCCTGATGACACACCACTTAAAAATTGAAACAGAGATGTAATAGATTAATGGATGGGTGGAAATATGTGATAAATTTGTCTGGTTTTGATACAATTAGATATTTTTGTTCAAATGTAAAGCATTACGAAAACCCAGGATAGTAGATCATAATGGAACATTACTTTCTGAGTTTTTTTTTCCTTTAATTTCTGTTAACAGCCTTTATTTTAATGCACTCCATTCATAAAATATGTCACATGGCAGAAGGAGAGTGCAAACTTCTATCAGTACGTTTTTATATAAGGGCCAGAACTCCCCAAACCTGTTATGTTGAGGGCAATCACATACTTTAGAAAAAATGTCAAGCAAGGTCTCTGTAATCTTGGGCTAAGACGTCGGCGTGTTTACACAGACCTTATGTTGGATCTTAATTTAACTTAATCGTTGAGCACAGAGAAGTGCAAGTAGTCCAACTCCAATCTGAATGGTACAAAATAATAATAGATCTAAAAATGAAAGGAAAGGTTGTATAAAAAAGGCACATTTAGGGTGTTTAAAAGAAGAAATTCTTGAAGAAAAACTGACACCAGAAACAAACAGAATGGACATGATGAAAAATAATGACGGAAGAAGCAAAAATGTATATTGGAGAAAAAGGAATCGGTATGAAGATTCTACATAGTAGAAGGCGGAGAAAAATAAAAGAAACTGGTGGTAGGACTCGCTAATCCTTGAGTTCAAAGCAAATTCAGTGGAATGTTTATGAAAGGAATATGACCTCACAACAAAGCCAAGAGGACTGAACTATATGAACATGGTGTTCTAATGTTGCATTTAAACAAATGGGAGACAAAGATAAACCAAAGGAAATGATATAATGTGGAGCTTGGCACAGACACAGACAGGTAGACACATTCATGTCACCCAACACGTTTATTTACACCTGTACTATTTACAATTGTGCCACACAACCCCCAAAGACCCCAAAAATCCTGGCATCCACACAATTCCTTTTCCTCTCTTCAGGCCGCCTCCTTACCTTCCTCCCGACGTCGTCCAACTTCCACCCGACTCAAGTCACTGTCTGAAGGGAGGCGGCCCCTTTAATACAAGCCCGGATGGGCTGCGGGTGCTTCCCAACACTCCTCCGCGGACACTCCCATGTGTGGCGGAAGTGCCGGCTGAGCATCCGGAAGCCCTCCGGGTGTCCCCAGTCTTCTTCCCCCCAGCACTTCCGGGTGTGGCGGAAGTGCTGAGGTCCAGGGCTCTCTAGGCACTGGGGCACCCCCTGGTGGTGACCACAGGCGCCTACAGGGTTGGGCTTCCAAGCCCTGCACCCCAACACAACCAGGGCAGTAGCCTCCTCGTGGTCTGGAGGAGGTGCAAGCCCTCCTCTGGTCCTCCCGGGCATCCTGGCTGGGTACCACCCCCAGCGGTCTGCCACAGTACCCCACCACAAGCTGAGACCCCTAGGGGCCAGTGGCCTGTCCCGCGAGGGCAGGTCTTTGACGGCGGGAAGCCGACATGCTCCGTTCCAGGGCCCAGTCCTGTAAGATAGAACACAGAACAAGGGGCGGAGACATTGCCCTGACGCCGCCACTTGGCATCTCTCTGCCTGGAATAGGGGCAACGCTCCCCCTTCTGACCGGCACCCCGGTGCTTGCAACCTCGGCCCCCCTTTCGAGACCTCCGTGTCCCCTGTGCTGGAACATTGGACGGGACCGCACACGCCCCCGTCACCTCAGCCGGCTGTGGGGTTTCCCTCTGCGCCCCTAGAGGGCGGCCCTTCTCTGGATGTGAGCGTCCTGTCTCACGTCCTCCCTTATCAGAGGAACCGGCTGTCTTCCCTCGATTCCTCCTTTTTCTCTGGGACGCTGTAACGGTTTGAGTCTGCCTATGGTAAAGGCACAGACCCTGTCCGGTTTGCGTCCCTACAGAGCGGCGTGAGACCACTGCAGGCTTAGGGCGTAGGGCGCTAGGACCCAGGACACTCAGCACAATCATCCAGCGTTGTGCCGTTCTGTCTGCTCTCGCAGCAGCTCCAGTGACACAACTGCCTTCCTCTCCAGCTTCAGCAAGTCTGCCCGGGGGCACGCAGCACCTGTGGAAATGGCGCCATGGACTGAAGAGACTGCTCAAGCTCACGCAGCGCCGCTGACAAGCACAGAAATTCAGTCGGCGATTGCCTCGCCTGGCTGTCAGTCGCATCCACCGACTGCTTCCTGTGGGGCCTCTCCTCCGGCCCAATCGGGTCTCTCCCTGGCACGAGACGGACATTCCTTGGTCCCGCCTCTGTACAGTCGTTGGCGGGCACACAAGACGCACCGTCCAATCCTGTGCCTGTCTCAGGGTGGGACTTCCGGTACATGGCCATTTTGGCTCTCCTTCTCCTGGTGCGATGATGAGCCTGCTTTCTGCGTTGCAGCGTCTCCCTTTCTGCAGCCCCTGCTGCTGCTGCCACGACTGGAAAGCCCCGCAGAGCAGCGCGTGTCTGCCACCGACGCAGACCCGGGTAGCCCCTGCCTGCAAAACACAAAACAAGCTCAGCCCCCCAGGGCTGGCTGCTGGCAAGCAGGGACCTTACCTCCCAGGTCCCGTCTGTCTGAAGCAGCTGCCTCGGCATGGCCTCCTTCGACACCGCGCTGTACCGGGCGCCTTCAGCGGCAGCACACTCCTTAGAGCCCACTGCATTCCGGTAAGGCCCGTCGAAGTTCCTCCGCAACAGGAGAGAACCTTACGATCGCGGTCCGGTTGCAGTCTGTGGATCAGTACTCTGTCTCGGGGGCCTAGTGCACACAGCCCCCGCGGCACATGTGTGGGTGCACCTGCTGCACCGGGCCGTCCACAAAATTTTTTTTTTCTGTGATTCCCCGCCTTGGAACAGGCGGACCGTCCCATCTGGGATGCCATTGTGGAGCTTGGCACGGACACAGACAGGCAGAAACGTTCATGTCACCCAACAAACGTTTATTTACACTAATACTATTTACAATTGTGCCACACAACCCCCAAAGACCCCAAAAGTTCTGGCCTCCACACAATGCATTTTCCTCTCTATTTAGGCCGCCTCTTGTGTGGCGGAAGTGCTGGCTGTGCACCCGGAAGCCCTCCAGATGTCCCCAGTCTTCTTCCCCCCCAGCACTTCCGAGTGTGGCGGAAGTGCTGAGGTCCAGGGCTCTCTAGGCACTGGAGTGCCCCCTGGCGGTGACCACGGGCCCCTACAGGGTTGGGCTTCCAAGCCCTGCACCCGTGGCCCCCAACACAACCAGGACAGTCGCCCCCTCATGGTCTGGAAGAGGTGCAAGCCCTCCACCGGGCCTCCTGGCTGGACCACCCCCAGCGGTCTGCCACAATAAATTTTAAAAATAATGGAGATAAAATGTAGAAACATTGAAGAAAAAGGACTAGAGTATTTCCTAAGGGAAGCATCATATACTGTAAGTATCAAAGGGAGGTATGAAGACTGCATCAAAGATACAATGAGAATGGTAAACCTAGACTTGAGGTAAATGATTCACACTTGTAAAAGGTTGAAGAGCCAGCAATTTGACAATTAAAGATGGCAGGTATAATTTAAAAGAACTGACAGGACTACATTGAGAAAAACACAAAAATGATTCTGTGATCTCAAGTCATGAGTCTTGATACTCCAAAAAAGAAAGCAAATACGATGGACTGTACTAATCATAAAATGATGACACAGTGGTCAGGGTTGCCACCACCACCACTACATGGGCCCAGAGTCCTGGGGTCAAATCCTGACCTGGATACTCCATCATGTGTCTGAACTGGCATTGCTAAAGACCTGTGTGTTAGCTTAAATACCCTGATGTTATGTTAGAGAGGACTGCAAATGCAATTTTAATTCAGAAAATTACAGGAAAAAAGAACTAGCAATAGTAATCAGAATTTTGTTTCATGGAAGATTAGAATATAATAAACACTTTGTAAGCTTTCTGGAAAGTGGAAGGTGACAATCATAGCAGATAACTGTCTTCAAGACAGAATAGGAATGGAGCAGAAGCCAGAAGAAGTCAAATATTCTGTGAGAAAAGAGGCTTGACCTTACCGATACTACTCCTTATGTTTGGAAATGGTAATAGGTGTGGCAATTAAAGACATCAAGGATGGAACTGAAGGAGGAGGTGAGCAACTGGAGGTTGTACATAGTGGAGATATTTGAAGTCTGATCAGATTCTACTAGCACAGCTCTAAGACACACACAAGTGGTGCAGGAGCAGAGTGTTCTAAGAATATCAGTGGGAGAATGGAGGAATGAAGGGAAAGCAAATGAGTGGAACATGAAAACATCCCTTTGACTTGCTTTGCTTCCCTCTTTTCCAAATGTGGAAGGTTCAATGTGAGGTTAAGGCTAGGATCAGCGGAATAGGAAATCAAAGCAAGAGACGTGTAGTGTGACTGTAAATGGTTTTATGATTTTAATAATGTCACTGGACATCACAGTGACAGAGTGGTGAATGCTCGCTTCTGCCTCATATATCCAGCAACCTCCGTTCAAATCCTGAAACCTTGGTGTTGTCCTTGTTGAGTTTGCTTTTTTTTTCCCCACACCTTGTCAATATGAATTTTTGTCCCACATCTTGAAGGAAGGCAGGAGAAATGCTGGCAATATGTTGTGGTGGTTAAGGCTTTGAACTTTGAACCCTGAGTGGACTACTGACACTGTGTGACCATGAGCAAGTCAATTGAGCTGCCTGTGGTAAACTTGGAAAACCCAAAGAAATGTAACCAGTTGTATCATAAATGTATGTCGGCCTGGATAAAGGTGTCAGCCAAATAAGTAAATGTAGATGAACTGAACTAGCACTTCCTGATTGACCTTATATGTGGCCCTAAGATTTTGTGGGTCCAGGAGAGATCCAGCAGTGCGTGTGAGCACTGTTTGATGTGGTGAAAAGTTAAACTCTTGGATGCAGTAACACTTATTATAGACACTTATAGGCCACTTCACATACCCTCAAGAGGTACTTTCCATGTATGCATGTTGTTTTCATTCCCTCTGCACACTTATTAGGCTGTTCTTGTATGTGACTCCTCTTTGGCTGATTCTATACCATCTGTTGCTTTTAAATTAGTGAAAAGCCAGTGACACTTGGGGAACATTTGTACTCCACCTGCTGGACTTAACTGGTCACCACAAGGCAAGTGGATGAATGGAACATCCAAATTTAATAAACGCCCAATAGGGGGTGCCGGGTGTCCCTTCTAGATCTAGTTCAATTCTTGTAGCCAGGGCTCTTGCAATGCTGAAGTGGGTGTAGTGTATTCAGAACATGGATATATGGAAATGCCAATAATTTTACCGTGGAATTGAAAGAGTGCTGTGTGACGGCCATTTGACCGGCCATGGCAACAACATTTCTAATTCTTGTTTATCATGGCATCAGAGTGTGGCAGTGTGCTGCAGGTTGATTGTAAGACTTTCAATGTTCTCTGTACACATGACCATCTTATTGCTACTGCTACCAACTAAGCTTGAAATGTTGACTAGAAATGTAAGCATTGCATTTAATCTGAAAAATACGCATTCTTTTTACTTGCTTTAAATGTAAAATTATTGACCAGACAAAACAAGAAAAAAAGTAAGCAAATTAGTTATTTAGGGTGGAAAAGCAAAAGCCTTTTAATGAATTCCACAAACATGTTTTCCCTGTTAATTACTTAAATTAGCCAGACTAACGACAGTGGTAATGAAGATAGAATTGAGTCTGTAAAAATGTCCTTAGAAGCTGGAGCCTAACCTATGCAGATTCCTAGGAGAGATGCATTGGGCACACTCAGTTCCACACCCATAGCGAGTGGTTAGTTAAAGTAATGTATTTTGGATGTGAGAGAAAACTGGCCAAAAAAATGCATACACAGGGAGAAAGTACAAATTTTTCAGACCAAAAATTGAGCCCATGAACTGTGAAACAGCCGCGCTAGCCACTGCAGGGTGACACGATTCTTAATAAGAAGTGGAAGGAATAACATATGCTAGGATGGCTGTGAAATGGACTTCAGAACAAAGAAGGGCAAAGTTTAACAGTGGATCTGAATGCATTGTAGTGGCTCTGTTGTTGGTCTGCATCAGGATATGCCTGGGAAGTAACACTGGATTGATCTTCTTCTACCCTTAATGTCTCCTGCACACAATCATACTCACTTGCTAAACTAAAAGGACATTTTTGTAATCATAGATGCTATCTCTTTGACTGAGAAGACCACCACACATATTAACTACAGTATGGCTGACAAAAATTAAATAAAGTGAAGATAGACAGTACATGCATGAAACTGGTCAGCAAGATGAACAGAAATCTGAACTTTTTGAAGGATTGCTGTTAATTTTCCGACACCTCTCTAGAAGTATTTACATGTATTTACTGTAGATGAAGAAGGCCATTTAGGCTGTTTATGACACCTGATCTCTGCTGTGACTGTAAAGCGGACACTGTGATGTGTTCCCCTGTTTTAGGAGCCACAATGATTCACATTTGGCTTTTGATGGTCAGCTCTTAAGGCCTTCATTATCCTATATTTTATTTGCACCTCAAACCATCCCAAAAATTGAGAAGCTGGTGAAAAGAGTGAAAGATCAGGGAAAGCAGAGTGTACTAGTAGAACTGCATTTGCGTCAGTAGTGACAGCGTCTATGTGAGAGCAGAATTCTGTGGCATTACCTAGTGTTTTTACGACAGAATAGTAGGAAGTACCACTCCTTCTGTAACATTAAATTCTGACATAAAACCTTCTGTTGATAGTTGCCCTCATTTTCATATGGACTTTATGAAAATGTAATAGGAGACACTGATTCTTTATCATGTCATGCCATTTAGTGTTAACTCTGAGCCAGACTAAGATGGCATGCCTTCCATTTGCAGCTGGCATACTTTCCTTGTGTTCTCATTGATAGGCTCTGGTGACTCCAGTTCTCCCACAGTCCAGAGGCATGTAGTTGAGTTAATTGAGAAGTTAAAGCTGCCCCTGTGTGAGAGTGGACAAGTGTGTCTAAGTGTTCCAAATAATGTGCTCCATCCTGCACTGATTCCTACACCGGACACCACCTTGCTGTGGCCCTGACTAAGAAGAAGCAGGTATACAAAGAAAATGCAAGTAGGACTAGACAAGTTCATTCTATAAAACTTAATGTGCTATAAAATCAAACATCCTGCTAGCGGAGCTTGCTTGACCAAATCTAGGGTTTCAAGTGTGTAAAATATTGGGTCGAACATCCTGCTGGCCAGTTAATGACATGAGAAAGCGGCAGCGGCCCTGGACTCTAGTGTGATGAGTTGCCAATTAAAGACAGCAGTCTGATGAAATTTCTCCTCAGTTGCGTGTCTTCAAGACCCCCCAAACACAAACGAGGCCTAGTGTCTAGTGTGGTCCGTGTTCAATAATCAGCAGTTGAATCCTAGCAAATTGTAAACATATGGACATCAAATGGTTTGCACATGGCTAAAGAAGACTACTACTAGAAGACTTCTGTTCCTGTTTCCCTTTCTTTTTTTTTTTTCTTTTGTTTTTTTCCTTTTCTCTGTCTTCTTGAAACCGGTACATGAGACCTGGTGGAGTTAATCACATGCAGTCCCCATTTTACTTGTAAGATCTGAAAACAGCCTCTCAATGCTCATTTCAGCAACAAAGCTCTGCATTGAGAAGTGTGCTGCAATACATAATCCGACTTTATTCTCCAAAGACAGGAAAACAGGGTAACCTGTATTTCATTTGCCTCGTTCTTGAAGCTTCTTGTTTATGTAATGCCGGTATCCATTAGCAACATAAATTGCCCATGGGGTTGTGTAATTTCAGTTTTGACAACCGTTCATTTCTTCTGCTTGTTTAACGTGGCTGGCTTCCTACATCACCGCCGCATCCTTGTGTCTGGGTGCCTGCCACGCTGTGTATGCAGGCAGTAACAATGTGTCATCTGCACAGGCCCATACGTCATGCGCTCTGCCCAGGACTGGCCCCTTGCCATCCTGGACGCCGACCTCCTTCAAGCTCAGCGGCTAAATGATGTCCTTTCTTCCTCCTCTCCCTGTGTACCAAAAGCTCCTAAACACATCATCATGTCCTCTGGCAGCTCTCCATGACTGGGCCATGGTCTGATAGTATTACTAATGGGCAGGCATCTCTTGAGTAACTTTGTGTGTTTGGACGCCTAACAATTGCTTTTTTGTGACGCAAGAAGACGTTTGTTTGTGAGAATGGAGCATTTTAGTTCAATTTGTAGCTGGCTTGCTTTCTTTCTATTAGAGTGCCGTTCTTCTTCTCGGTCTAATGAACCTATGTACCTAATTTTCCATTGTTTTTAGTAGGCTATTCAAAATGATGATGTGTTTTGAAGGGACAGCATGAGAGAGAGAACAAAACATACAAATCAAATAACCAAAGGGCTGGGGGAGAAGCATCCTTTTAGATGGCACCTATCTTGCATTTTATGCATGTCAATAAAAAAAAAAAAGAAAATTGTGAGCAGATCCTACTTTGTAGTAGAATGAGACATTGTCTCTCTTATTTTGACACCAAAGAAAGGTAATAGTCTGAATCAAACCATAAAACTCATCCAGGATTGTGGATTGTATTCAACTGATTCGCTCAAGTCCCAAAGTTCACTGTGCTTCTTCATGGTTACATTTCAGATAAAGGCTGAGTTGTCATAGCATAGTCTTCTGCTTTGCCTTTCCATGGCTCTTTCTTTGCCCGGTGTTTTTTTTTTTTTTTTTTTCTGTGAGAAATTTTTTAAGGTTACCTGGATGGACCAGTGAGTGCACACTATAAATTTTACTTTCTGGTCTTTATCAACTATTTGTTTAGCTTGGGCTTATAACCCAGACCAGTCTGACTAACGCAGGCATCACAGGTTGGTACAGCTTACCTTACCTTAGCTTGATGGCTTACCTCAGTCTAATGTCTGTCTACCATTTCTACTTCACCGACATTGTGTATTTCTGTATGTTTATCTTGAACAGTGCCAGTGATGTTCTTGTTAGGCAAACCTTACTGAAACAAAATTACTAACAATATCCTCATTTGTTACTGACATTTCACTATAGTTATTTATTTTTTGTTAACTCTACCTGAACAGTTCTTTATTTTTAAGGGATGTGGCCATGTTCACTGCCAACTATGTCCCACTGAATGATATGTGAATTCCCTCTCAGAAAGGCCTCTGTACATGTGACACATCTCTCAGTGCTGCATAATAGACAAACTATTGCCACTAAAAGCTAGTCTTGTCAATAATTCACATGGTATAGATGATGACAGTTCAACAGATAGCACATATTTGCAAGATAGTGCTGTGTGGCAAGCCTCTGTCAACACATGTACACACGTGCAGGTTTGTAGGCAGCCATGACATTGTTTTTTTTAATATGTCAATAAGGTCTGTGTGTTTCAATATGCTTTGTACTTTCTAGAGATTT
Organism: Erpetoichthys calabaricus; assembly: GCF_900747795.2. Taxonomy (NCBI): domain Eukaryota; kingdom Metazoa; phylum Chordata; class Cladistia; order Polypteriformes; family Polypteridae; genus Erpetoichthys; species Erpetoichthys calabaricus. The sequence goes on from NC_041403.2 coordinate 84,402,430, forward strand.
CTAGTAAAAGGGTGCAAAGCTTCTAATTTAACAGTGATTGGTATGTGGTACCAATCTTACTTTAAACTTAGAAAAAGTGTAACCACACCCTTACACTTGCACTCGATCCTGGTCAGAAGAACCACAACCACTGACCTGCTTATCTTTGGGACTTTTAATATGCAGCGCTTCATAACCTAGTCTAAAAGCTTCTGCATGCTCTGGCAGCCACTCGAGAAGATACAGTAACAGTTGGAGAACTGAGAACACCTCAGCTAACACAGAATGTCACAATGCAAGCATCCTAATTGCTACAGCAACATTCATTCTGCCTTCCACGGATTGAACACTCAATGATTATTCAATACAAGCCAAGTATTACATTATTTATGTCATGATTGCTTTTGTTACTATTTCGTTTTTAATTTGGCTTCAAGGCAGTACTATAAATGGAACTGTGTGCCTTTACACTGTTAATTTCCTAAAAATTCATGGAGCTAACCCAAGTGTACTTTTATCCAGCAGACTATATATTTTTTGTGCCTCTTCTGATGATGTGACAACTAACACTCAAAGGAAACGATCCTTCTGCAGTAATGAGTAAAACAGGGAACTTTCAATTTGCATATAGTTTAGTGAAACTGACATCGCACTTTGTCTTGTAGATGATTTAGTAATTGTGAAATGCAAAACTCCCTAAAAAGTTTTTTGGGGTTTTAAAAGTATTTCTTAGGGGGTGAAAAACAAGGAGTTTTGCTGTCTTTTTTTTTTTATATATATTAAATGTGACATGCTGCATATTTTCTACATGAAGACACTCCAAAACATACCATTGTGCACATTACAGTTTTCTCTTCACAGGCGATCCCAGTACACAAAAATGTCCTTTTCATGTACCATTGAGTTCAGAGTTTCTTTTCTGTTTCCAATACATGTTTAGGATTGCGATTGTCAAAAAAGCAAAATGATTACCATAGTATGTACTACCGCAACAACTACAACTCACGGCTGTACAGAATGTTGTCACGTGACATAGGTCTGTGGACCCCCCCAGAGATCTTTATTTAAATGATAAATGAAAATTATTTCAGACATTAACACTTGTTTAAATTCTTTTTTTTTTTTGTTTGCTTTGTTGCTGTTTTAGTTTTACTGCAAATTCAGTTTTGTTTGAATCTTTTTGCTCGTCACTACTATTCTGCCTTTGAATATTCTTTATGGTTTATTTTACTTTTACATGAACCATTTATGAATTCAGTCAGCAAAGACTGGTCTTCTCTTGTTGGTAAGCCAGTTATCAGAATAATCTGTTTTAAATTGTTCTTTCAAGAATAGTCCACCCAAAAACATTTTTTTTATATATGTTTCTCAACCCGTAGTGTTAGTATTGATGGCTGAGAAAAACTTATTATCTTGTCTCTTCACGCAGAATGAAGAAGAAAAAAAAATTTAGATGTAATTGAAACCAATAGTATAATGCTGTAAAACAGCACATCATGTCAAAAACGTCCATTGGGGTGTTTCTGTAGAAAAAAAACTTGTTCATGTTGCATTACCCACATCAGTTATCCAATTGTGTGCTCAAAATGCTAAAATACTGTGAAATATATACTTAGGCAGTTTATATGCATGTTTTGAGCATACAATTAGACAAAAGTCATGTGGATTGAACAACATGAGTGACAAGATTTTTTTTTTTTTTTTTTTTCTCTCTTCTTCTGTGGACATTTTTCACACCACTTGCCGTTGTACAGCATATGTCAGTATTGGCTTCTATTATATGATGAATTTTATTCTCCTTATTCTGTATAAAAAGTTGAGTTTAAAATTTTGTCTGGGCCATCACTGTAAACTTCATGGTAAAAGTAACATAAATATTTTTCGGCTGGAGCATTCTTCCAAATATCTCATGGGTTACCTTTATTGGCTGGAGATTAATTAACTTGCTTTTTTCGGTATTAGTTGAATTAAAAAATTAAATTGACAATTAGTGAGATTATTCCTTAAACTACACTACTTCTGTCTTACTAAAAGTCTAGTTATCTTTTCCTTCTCAGTGCCCATCCCTGCAGCACTGGGCACAGAGCCATTGCATCGCCCACTCACACACACCCACATAGACCCAATTCCCAGTTTGGAATCAGCAGTTAATCTAATGTACATTTCAGGAATTTAGTAACAAAACCCATGAGGAGTTTACACATTCTTACCATCTCCACATGGACATTGACCAGGCACAGAATTTGAACGGAGGATGCCAGATCCATGAGGCAGCAGCATTACCCGCCACTATGCCAGTGAGCCACCCTCCACTTCTATTGTATACTTATAATACACCATTCATGTTTTTTCGGGCTGCATGGCTCCCTTTCAGAGTTACTTGATGGTTTGTTTGTTTTTTTTAAGTAATAATTTTATGTTTCCAAGTTTTCCTGGCAAACCAGTAACTAATAATTACTTTCTAATTGGCTTGTGTATAATGTGTTTCTTTGTCTCTATGAATTGATGCCAGCCGTTACGATATTACATACACTCACGCCTCATACTTAATTTTTGGGAAATGCACATTGCTGCTGGATCATTCCATTTAATTTGGGAGCTCAGAGGCTCAAAACGCCCTTCACAGTCATTTGTGGTTTCTCACCACTAAGTCCGATAACGCCCATTTAAAAAAAATGCAAGCAAGCAAATGGCATATAATTCTAATACTAAAATCATATCACGTAAAGGACATTAGGCTCCACTTCCTTGATTTTTTTATTGTCTTAGACTAAGCTGCATTCTAGCCAAGTGGGCAGCAGATTCAGATTCTATCTTGAAGGTAACATGGCCTGCATTATGGTATAGCCCCCAAAAATGGACCAGCCTGTGCTTATACATTGATGACTGGTTTTTACTGACCCTTCAAAGGAAATATTCTCCAAATAGGACAATGCAAGAACCCCAAACTGGATATTTCAAATGGAGGGAAGCTGTCAAAGTAAGTGTGGTGCTGCTAAGGATGTTGGCTTTCATTATTTACAGGAAGTATACCAAAATGGAATTTGTGAGGCTTTTAATCGCGATGAGGTTTTGTTGACAGCTTTTGTTTATTTTAGGGCCTGCATTTGTGTACACAAGTGGAATCACCACACTACTGGATAATGAGAGGCATTAAAACCAGAATCATCTTGCACAGAGGTCAACAGATGTTCATTTTGTTTCTCCAATTCTTCACCCGTCACCTATGTGTGGTCAGCCATGTGACTTGTGAATATTTTACTATTTTTTTGTAATTGCCTTGCGTTGTGCTGTGGACATTCCAGTGGGATGCCTTAACTGATTTTGTTCTAAAAATAATATCCTGAATATGTTTAACGCTGCTGGAAAATCAAGGTGATATACACTCTGATGGAACGCGAGGACCGGCATGCCTCCCAGCTAGGAGGCCCTCATAATGGACAGGGAATGTTGGTGGATGTGTCTCTTAGATGAGATGGTGGGTGTTCTCTTTCCTGGTTAGGATGATATAAAAGAAGGACAGGTGGTGACTGCCTCCCAGGGCTGTGTCTTCCTCCAGTACATTGGATAGGACAACCGTAGGACTGCAAGGGAGATGTAGTGCTTGAGGGTAGCACTGTTGGGGTTCCTTGGGGGCTGCTAAGGTTTGCTGTTATGATTGATGCTCCCCTGTCAGATGGCAGTTCTTCCTGACTCAGAACTGCTTCGTTACTTATGTGCTAACACAATGGAAGTGTTCCTGGGTCCTGGTTAAAAGGGACCCTCCACCTCACCCAGGAGAGTCAGAGTTAGGAGTGGAGGAAAGGAAAAGAAGAATAAAAAGATGTACATTGTATTGTTGAAGAAGCCTTTGGAAGAGGGGTGAATTGAACCTGAGACACTTGCCTGTGTAGTTGGGGCAAGGATTTGGGGCTCAGTTACACCACTTGGTGGTCACAATACACTTTCATCTTGAACTACATTAATATAGGAATTCAAAGCACATACCAACCACAAAATGAGAACCTTCATGCACATGGCAATTTTTTGATGCACATCTCTCACAATTGTAGAGCCACAATTTACAGTCTGAACTGATTTGTTTGAGAAGACAAAAATCATTTGAAGAGTAAATATGTGATTTTTGGGCTTCCACAAGCTGAAATCATAAGAAAATCAGGAAATAAACAGTGAAATACCAGGATGAGCCCTTGTTATTATTAGCAACAGGCCTCTATGTGGCAGCACTGCAGGTTTGTCCTGGGAGTGAAAGTGTAGGGCAGACCTCATCTAATCCCACACAACATGAAGGCTCTGGTGGGGGAGAGGGAAACAGGAGAACTGGAAATCTGATTTCTAGTGAGTTTCTCAAAGTTGTATTATTCTATTATTATTTTTATTCAGCTCAGTGTAAATAGTTTTATGGCTTGAAGCAACTGCAGTTCTGAGGCCAGACCCCCTTGGAATTACATGGGGAGATTCATTCAGGCAATCTGTCCTGAAGATTTTTATGCACATTACTTCAACAGGGCTTGGCATACCAGAAGGGGACCCAGCTATGCCATGCTTCTGCTAAGACTTCCATACTAATACAATTGTAATCGACACTTTAATTAGTAGGTGGCACAGTGACACAGGGGTGGATACTAATGTCTCATAGCTCTAGAGCTCTCAAAGTTCTCTGTTTCCTCCTATATGTCAACACTGTACAATTTAGGATAATCAGTGACCCAGAGTGCTCTGTGATGATTTGGCGTCAAGACCAGATTTAGTTCCTGCTTTGTGTCTGATACTGACAGATGAAGCTTTGAGCCCCCTGTGACCATTGATTGGAATAACTGGATGGAGAAAATTGCTGGGTAAAAGGTCTAAGTGGAGTGGGCAGCATAACTGCTCTCTTATACCAGAACATTCACCACTTTCCAGACCATAAGGTCAGGGATTTAAATTTGCTTGGCAACCAACTGTGAAATCAAGTGTGATGATTGCCTTGCTCTGCGCTGTTCATTTCAGCCTCAGTCACTAGCTCTGTTAATCTGTGTCTAACTGAGAGGGGCAGCCAAGTGATTTTACACACAACAAGAAGCAAATTACAAAAGTACATAATTTCATTTAATAGTACCAAAGAGAATTTTGCAGAAACACAGCTGCAATGTAAAAAAGCTGTGTATGTATAGTTTTGGCACTTTTCCTAGGTGAAGAATATAATGCTCTGTGCTAACATTTTAGTGTTAACTAAAAGATTGAGCAACTCTCTTCATTTGAGAGGTGTTACTGGATTTGTGTTTCCTCCATTCACACCCTTGAACTTTTACTTTAAAATTTGTTTAGAAAGCCGTTTCTATAGTATAAAACACAACAAGAAACAGATTGATGATGTGCACATGTGGAGTCTCCTTAAACACAATTTGATTTTTGTGTACATGCAATGGGGTGGCACTGAAGTGAAAATTTTGGAAGAGAGATTTGATGCCACAAGGTCACCCACCTCTAGCTCATGTCACTTCATTTTCCTGCAACTCATAAAGAACAGCTTTATCTGTGAGTGGTGCTGACTTGAATAAGGTGCAGTGACTAGTCCTCTGTTAAGTTGCTCTCTGGGTTTACTTCTGTTAACTTCTAGCATGCAGTTCTCCATGTGTTTGAATGCATTTCTTCCTGGGTCTCATGAAATTTTCTTACAGTCCTACAGATACCCTGAGTTTGCTGGTGACTCTGGTCTGGTGATCGATAGATAGATAAAGGGGTGCAGTTAATGAAGAAGAGCCTGCTCTGCTCTTTCGTATATAGTTCCTTTGTTGCGAAGCTGTCATTGATGTGGGCCACCTCTACCTCCACACCCTGAATAGTGACCGGACATAGAAGTTGTTTGTTATGGCAAAAGTCAATAACTAGGCTCTCGGTTTTGTTGATGTTAATATGCAGACAAGAAACAAAGTTCTCCACGTGTATCCTACTGTATACTGTATCTCATCTCCTTTATTAATACACCCAATAGGTGCAGAATCAATTTAGAATTTCTGCAATGACATGACCAAGGGTATATTTATAATCTGAGGTGTACAGAGTGAAGAGAAGACAGGACTGGTCCTCTTGGTGCTCCAATGTTGCTCACATCTGTATCAGAAACATAGTTGTTGAGTTTCACAGTAATATAATTCATATGATTTTTCCCAGATGTTTCCCCTATGATCAAGTTGCAAGTTTTCTGTATGATGTAATCATATTACACAATTACATAGGTGACAGTGGGTACCCGCTGAAGACGTTGCTTTTCACCCCACTCGCCAACCCACTGACTGAACAACAGCAACGTTATAATGACCTCTGCTCTCAGGCTCTGGCAGTGGTAGAACGTACTATTGGGCAGCTGAAGGGCCATTGGCGCTGCATCGATAAGACTGGTGGAGTGCTGCTCTTTAGTCCACAGAAAGTGTGTTGCATGGTGCAATCATGTACCGTTCTGCAGAATGTGGCACACAACTGTGACTTGCCCATACCTCAAGAGATGCGGTATGATGAACCTGACCTTGAACCACCAAATGATCAGCCACATTGGACAGCATTACAACATCGATTGAATGTAATTAGCAGAATGTAAAAACAGGTCATCAGATGCAGCATTGATTTTTTTTAACCAAACTCATCAGAAACTTCCAAAGATCTTGACCATACGTTGTTCTTCTATTTTGTTAAATGAATCTTAGCCTGAAGAGGTCTTATTATTTTTTTACATTTTAGATGTCTCACTTAAAAATTTGCCAATGTCGTTACTTGTCCTAATGTCTATGTAAACACAGGGAACTCCAGTTTCTGTATTATATCTTGCCTGAAGAAGGGGCCTGAGTTGCCTCAAAAGCTTGCATATTGTAATCTTTTTAGTTAGCCAGTAAGAGGTGTCATTCTGCTTGACTGCTCACTATAACCAATTCACTTAATTTGTGGCCAATGTATATTCCTTAATTCCTCTCTCCACGTTTCTTACATTATCCACCATTACATTTGTGACTCTGGAACAACATCCATCAGCACATGGCCAGGTGGTCGCCTGGCAGTTTCCAAGGCAGGGGTGTATCCACAGCCAGCGCCAGAAGATAGCCTTAGGACAGCAGTGCCTTCACCACCTAAACCTTTTGTAATATTGTCTGAAACAGAGTAAACAGTAATGCAGCATATGCTGCCTGCATGTTTGTCTTATTAAACATGCAAATTATTTACATGAGTATGGATAATGACCATAAGCTCATCCACCTGCATATCTCCTGAGTTTACCCCTTAACAGGGATGGCTGGATGGTATTGAATGCACTGGAGAAATCACAAAACAGAATCCTCAGAGCGCTGCCAGGTTTGTCCAGGCGAGAATAAGCCTTGTGGTACAGAGAGATAATTGCATCCCCCACCCCAATTTTTAGAATTTTAAAGGACAATTTGAAGTGTGTGCAGGTGGTCTACCACAAGATGACTCACATAGTCCCGGACCATAGGGACAGATTGAACAGGTGACAAAGGATACCACAAAGTTGGTCAGCACAGGTCTGGCTTCATCTGGTCCTGTGGCTTTTCCTGTTTGTCTTCAGTTAAGGACAGCCCCATACTGATGGTCAGAGGTGGAGTAGTCACTGGCCATGGTTGACAAGACAGGAATTATGAAGTATTAATTAATAATAAAATTAATAATAATGATGACAGGTTGTTACTCTACATGAATCTGAAAACATTAACTGGTGTTTATTTTGTAATGAATCACTTGAATATCACTTCATGCTTCGAAATTGGTTATAGAATGTGACTTAGTGGTTTATGCCTTGTCTTGCTAATTCACACCCCAACCAGTATGGTCTTAACTTTGACCATGCCCACAATAATTGTCATATTAGTGCCAACAAAATAATCTGTAGAAAGAATGAGATCTGTCTTCTAGCACCACTTCCAATATGCCTTTAAGTTGGTGGGGAGGCTCATTCTGTGATGACTTTCTCCCATTGATTATCATCTTCAGGTTGAAGTTGGAATTATTGATTAGTGGAATCTCTCTAGCCATCTTGGTTTCTGCAATTATGGGAAAGAGGTGGGGATGAAATATTAGGTTTTTGATGTGTGACAAGCAAATGTAAGGGTCTTATCCCCCTCTGGTGTTTTTGGCAATTGTGGTGTGTGGTGTGGGGTCCCACTTTTGGGGTTTCATGTGAGTCTGAATGGGGGAATCTGGAACATCAGGGGCTTAAGTCCCACCTCGCGACACCTTTTGAGGGTGGCAGTCATTGCATTTCTGGTTCTCTGATTGACCAGTTCCCCTGTCTGTACCACAGACAAAAAGAGACTCTGGAGAAGACAGGAAATGTTTTGGACTATTTCATCTTCAGGTTTTTTTTTGCTGCTGTCCATATGTAATTTATGGAATTTGGGTAAGACATAAAAAAACCAGAATACTCATCACATTTTTCAATTTTTATTAATTTACTTTCACTCTACCTCATTCATTTTGTCAAGATGGTGGCCATGGTGAGTCTTCAGGGTTTCATCCATTGGCACAGATTCGGATCATCTTTGTTAGAACAGTAGCAGTTCTTCATCAGAGATGCTTCTGAATTGCCAAACTTTAATGGGTTCAGCAAGGAGCGACTGTGAACTGGGACAGTGGTGGTGATAGAAAGAAAAAGATGGACTGAGTGAAGCTAATAGAAACAGCTTGTTAATTGGTATCTCACAACACGGTTGTTCATTTTTAGCATTGTTTACGCAGTAGGAGCGTTTTAGAATTTGTTCTCAAAGTTTAAAGGATATTAGATGTTCTCCAAGTACATAAAAATGAGCCAAATGTAGCAGGCTTTGTGAACCTGTTATAACCAGCTGCTCTCTAAAACCCAATCCATTATTAACCAATGTAGACATCCATCTTTTATCACAAAGCATGGTGTTTTGTTCATCCCTTTCTTTATAAAACTAAGCTAGATATGCTTGTTAAATGCAAAGTGAAGGAATGTATCTTTTTTGTAACTGATTGAAAAGACAGACTATGGAGAGAGAGCCAACTGCGCCGGGGCAGCAGGGTGGTACTTTGGTCCTAGAATGGTGGAATACGCAGAAAAGAAAACCGTGACTAGAAAATGGCCTTTCCAAGTTACCATGTGGGTGGTGGGGCTTCTTCTTTGGTGTCACTTCTTAGGTTGGTTTCTTCTCTGTGATATTTTCCATTATAGCTATCAGACGGTCTTTCACTTTCAACTTTCCTTTTTTAACTGCAGTATTTTTTTCTGAGTGTTGCCAGGTAACTGCTTTTGACAACTTTTATTCCTCAAATAAAACATTTTTCCATGTGTGGATTATGGACAAATGGAAGGATAAATGGTGTTGAGTGACTGAATGCTCAGAAGGATACCTAAAGGGGGGAGCATATTGTTGTCCAACCAGACTACTGGTCCAGTGAGTGAACCCCTTAGTCCGATAATGGCACTCGGGGGAGCAGTAGATCTTTTTTTTTTTTTTTTTTTTTAAAAAGTGGGGCTTGTAATTCAAGCGTTCTCTCTTTTATTTGCATTCTTCTGCCCTCTTTAAACATCAGCTCTTAGAAGGCAAGGAACAGGATGGTTATCAGTAGTAGTAGTATTGGTAGCAGTAGCAGAATTGTCATATGTACAGACTGCATATTCATTGGACATGCAAGTATTTCACTGCAATGTGTCACCACTCTCTGGGGCCACAGTAAACAAGAACATACTGCATTAAAAACAAAACTCCGTTCTATTTAATGGAAAACATGGTATAATTAAAATGCCACCCAGATACATAGAATTTGCTTAAGATCAAAGGCTGTTTGCTGTGAGTGAAGAATTTCCTAATGTAATCGGTGCAGTTGACAACAGACATGTTGCAATAAAGGCACAATCAAATAATGAATTTTCTTTTGTAAACAGAAAACACTTTCATTCAAATAATATACCACTCATATTTGATGCTCATTTTGATGACTAAGGTTGTTGCAAGGTGGCCTAACTGAACCCACAATTCCTTTACTGTATTGAATAGTAGTGATGGAAGCAGACTTGATGGTCATGCTGTGTGTTATGGTTGGCTTCTTGATAACTAAGCATGATTGATTGGATTGCAATTAAGTTTAGTACATTAGAGAAAAATTGGCAAAATTATTTTAATTACAAGTTTAAAGTTAATGTTCTTAATATCTTGCAGATGTGTGCACCTAGCCGGTGTCAGTTCATGCTGTGTGCTGGCAGAGGTGTGGGCACTGCATGATGGCACATTGCTGTTGCTCTCTCCACTCATTTTCTCCCACCTTTGATTTTTTTCTTTCATTTGTGACTCCCACAGAGAGACCATTAAAAAGTCTGTTAGTTGTTCTCCACTTCAGTCAGTGATACCTGAGTTCACATCCACTGAAGTTTTGCTTTCTGCCTTCTTTTCCTGTTCCTCCATGGTTTGTAATAAAGATGTCACTCAGGAACATGGTCACATTTCTATAGTGATTTGATCAGGAATATTCAAAAAAGGCATTTTTATGGCATATATGGTCAGTGACAGGAAGTGACTACGTGCACGTTTACAAGCACATCGTTCATTTGAGATGTATAAAGGAACATGGCATGGTCTGTGGTGTTGTATGTATGGTTTTATAAATCTGATTTTTGTGTGTGTGTAAGTCATTTTTGCCTTGAGAGTAGGCACAATTTTAGTGTACAGTCTAAGCAAGGTTTCATGCATGAGGACCCAGGATCCTAAACTTGGAAGTTGATTCTGGATTGGCCTGCATGTTGGACCACTGATGGCACATTCAGCAGTCTATGCTCAAATGAGCCAGTCTTGCTTATGCAGACTAATGTTAAGTGCTTGATGCCCTGTAATGGGGTTTGAAAATTGGAGTTTTTTAGTTTATTAAATAAGATTTGTAATATACATTTTTGTGTGTTTTAGATAAGATGTAGTTTTTAAGGGAATGGACTGTGTGACCAAGCCGGTGGTTTTGCTATAGGGTCAGTCAGTCAGTCAGTCATTTTCCAACCCACTTTATCCTAACACAGGGTCACTGGGGTGTGCTGGAGCCAATCCCAGCCAACACAGGGCACAAGGCAGGAACAAACCCCAGGCAGGGCACACACACAAACACACACTTTGGACTGTGGGAGGAAACCCACGCAGACACAGGGAGAACATGCAAACTCCACGCAGGGAGGACCCGGGAAGCAAACCCAGGTCTCCTTACTGCAAGGCAGCAGCTCTACCACTGCGCCATGTGCCGCCCCTACCATTGGGTATATAAGAGAAAACTAGTAATGCTTGTAATTGTGTGCATTTAGTCAAGGACTTAACAACAAGGTATGGTGAAAGTTAAATGTAGGCGGGGACAGGATCACAGAATAAGAAGTTCCAACAAGCAGGCGATTTAGCTGAGCAATAACAACGTACTGTCAGGGAAAGCTGTGGGAAGGGAAGCAGATACAGGTGAATGAAGACAAGTATCCATGGGACTAGTGAATGAAGTAAACGTTTTAGAAGACATTGTATGCCATGTATGATATAACTAGGAAAAGGATCCATTAGATCTATTAATCTACTGAACCATCTGCTAAACAAATTGAAGGAAAAAAGTGTGTTTTAACACAGCATTGAATACTGGGATGCAAATGGGCATGTTAATATAGAGAACAGCAAATGTTAGGAAGAAATGTTACCTGAAGTTCAAATAATCTCACAAGTATGTATATGCCTGTAAAGTAATGTGAAATGGGGGATTTGGGGGACTTGGGTATTTAACTTGTACCTCATAATTAGCTTTAAGTAATTTCAGGTTGACAGAAGAGCAAGGCAAGGGATGAATACTCAATTATCCAATTTTTGGCTATTGTCATTTATTAAAAATAGCCATCATGCCTCAATATAAAACATAGCACCTCTGATGTGACATGGATGCATATTCAGCAGTGTAGAGGGACGGACTTGAGATGGACAATATGCCTGCTTTCAGAAAGGAGGAATGACACAGGTTTTTAACATGAGAAACACCATACCTGCCTGCTATTAAAAGGTGAGTTATGAAGATGCACTAAAAAGAACACGCTGCCTAAGGAGTAAAGCACAGTGCAATGCCAGCTATGAAATGAAAACACAAGTGAACCAAGCTTGCTTCATTATGGAGCGTCTTTTTAAGGAACAACTTAGTTGGTTTAAGAAGAATGGACTCTCTAAATTGTATGGACATCTCTCTCTCTCTCCTGGTTATACTGAGGCAACGCCTGCTGTATGGACACTAATTTGAATCATTCAGGTTGTATGATTTCTTCTTCTTTTGACTTCTAGCATTTAATGTCTGGTTTCTCTACAAATACACAAGTAATGATTAAGTGAAAGCTTTGAATATTTCCTCACAGACACTTGCTTTATTCATTTGCCCTAGTGTATTGTTCGAGTGATTTGTTATTTGTTTAGCACTTTTAAAGTTAGCGATTTGGCCTTGCCAGAGTAAGTCTTTCATTTTGGTTAAGGTGAAAACTTCTAGTGGAATTGTGCTTTCTCTTTGGGGTTAACAAAGTAGCCAGCTTCTGATCCCTGAAGTTTTGAAACTCCTGTCACCACCTCTGATTGCTCTGTTTGATTTGTGCGTTGTTTTCAGGGGTAACAATGAGACAACTGAATGAAACAGGCATCTCTCCGGACCCCGGTAAGGTTTTTGGAAACTGGGGTCGCCAGCTTCTATTGCTTTGTTTGATCTGTGCAGCTATGTCAGAGGTAGTGGCTGGTCGGCAGCAATCCCTTGGCCCCTGTAAAGGTACTCTTGCTTGCTCTGTGTTGAAGCTAAAGTTGCCAAACTCAGCCCTATTGCTCAATTTGATTTGTGTGTTTGAGATGTGAGTGATGCCATGGATTCTATATGTAAATCAAGGCTAGTAATTTAGGCATTTCCGGTATCAATTTGTTCACAAATATAAAAAGAACCTCAGAAGTTAAAGTGCCTTTTGTGAATACTTTTACACCCCAGAACATACATGTAAGCCCAAATGGTCAGTTTAGTATCAGAGTACCAAAACCATAATGCGGGTTCTTGTTGAACAGGGGTGAGATATATTTGTGATAGACCCAATTTGAGCCACTAAGCATTGAGCTATCAGATGTATAGCAAATTCAGCAGCCGTATGTGACATCTCCTGGAGAAGTTTACAGAGCTGGTACAAAAATTTGGAACATGCAAGAGACCCAAACCTCCAACAGGTGCACCCTATCCCTCTTTTTGTCAAGGAAAAGATTGATGAGGTACTGAATCAACTTGCTAGGCGAGACATTTTTGTACCAGAGTAATTCTGAAAATGTTAGACATCCAGTTTGCAAAAAAAAAATGTTTGGTCAATATGGCAGTAAAGCCTGAGGTGTATCCAGTGTTGAACACACTGGCAGGGCGTGCCATCTTTACCAAGTTAGCTTTGGTAAAAACCTATTGGCAGCTAGTTCCCACCAGCTTTGTGCTTACATTTACTCACACGTTGCAGTACCTTGCCTAGCAGCTGCTATTTGGTATTTCTTACAGCTGTTTCCACATTTCAGTTTTTTATGGGTGCTCTGCTGTTGATGTGCGTAATGATCCCAGTGAAAACTAAGTACACAATGTCAGGTTAGGAAAATTATAATGTTACATCTCTGACTTTTGCCTTTGGGAAATCTGTCTTCATTGCTGCATTGCCGAGTTTCTGGGGTTTGGATTAAATAATATATTGGCCTCATAAATTATAAGAAGAGTCAATTAGCAATGCCCCAGCATCCCACCATGGTTCAGTTTTCAGTTTATATGGCTGTTATGTCTTAAGCAAGATCATCGTCCAATAATCAGGCTGACAAAGGTACAATCTGATGGCTTAATTGCCCAAAATTGTGTAATGAAGATGTTCTTGCAGCTGTGTGGTGCCTCATCATCTGTCCTCAGAAAATTGCTGAGTTATGAGGAGTCTAACTTGGTATAGGATGGACCAATCCGATTTTTCTTAAAGATGCTTATGTGTATTCATTACGACATGGAGGCCTTCACTGTCAAACAAATACATGGGATAAGGCTCATCTTAAATCCTTAAATAAAGCCTGTCGCCCTCTACAACTATGACATATGATGCTCTGACCACAGCAAGTTCCTAGGTGGACACTACATACTAAAGCTGAATTTTCATTGTTACGATGTATAAAAATGATTATCATTATCTTACTAAAATCGCTATATAAAAGGAACAATGGTGGTTTCAGCAGGTGTTGTGCTTTTGTGGTTCATTCCCTACACCAACAGTCAGCTCCATAAGTATTTGGATAGTGATACAATTTTCATAATTTTGGCGCTGTATGCCACCACAATGGATTTGAAATAAAGCAATCATTATGTGATTGAAGTGTAGCCTTTCAGCTTTAATTTAGGGGGTTTATAAAAAATATCGTATGAGCTGTTTAGGAATGACAGCCATTTTTCTGCACAAAGGCCATTTCCAGGAGCTCAAATGTATATGAACAGCTAGAAGGTCTGGAATTGATTCCAAGTATGGAATTTGCATTTGGAAGCTGTCACTGTGAACTTTCAATATGAGGTCCAAAGAGCTGTCCATGCAAATAAAAACAGGCCATCAGTAGGCTGAGAAAACAAAACAAACCCATCAGCGACACAGCAGAAACACAAGGAGTGGTCAAATCAGCCATTTGGTATATTCTTGAAAAGAAGGAATACACTGGTGAACTCCGCAACACCAGAAGTTCTAGAAAACCACAGGTGCAACTGTGCTGGATGATCACAGAATTCTTTCCTTGGTGAAGAAGAACCCCTTCACAATATTTAGCCAAACCATGAACACTGTCCGGAAGGTAGGACCTATCATTCCCAAAGTCTACAATCAAGAGAAGACTTCATGAAAGTAAAAAGAGGGTTTACCACAAGGTGCAAACCACTGGCAAACATCAAGCATAGGAAGGACAGATTAGACTTTGCCTGAAAATATTTTTTTAAAGCCTGTTCAATTCTGGAACGATTTTCTTCGGGCAAATGAAATTAAGATCAATATATACCAGAATGTTGGAAAGAGAAGAGTATGGAGAAGAGAAGAAACAGCTCATGATCCGATGAATACCACATCATCTGTAAAACATGGTGGAGGTAGTCTTTTGGCATGATCATGCATGGCTGCCAATGGAAGTCAGTCACTCATGTTTATTGATGACATGACTTCTGGCAGAAGTAGCAGGATGAATTCTGAAGTGTACAGGGCTAGACTATCTGCTCAGATTCAGCCAAATGCTGCAAAACTGACAGGGCAAAGCTTCACAGTACAAATGGATAGTGAACCAGAACATACTGTGAAAGCAAACCAAGTGCTTTTCAAAGCAAAGAAGTGGAATATTTTTCAATGGACAAGTCAATGAACTGACCCCAACCCAACTGGACATGCACTTCACTGATGGCAGAAAGTCCAATGAACAAGCAGCAACTGAAGACAGCTGCAGTAAAGGACTGGCAAAGCCATCACTGGAGTGGAAACCCTGCATTTGGAGATGGCCTGGATTCCAGACTTCAGGCAGTCATTGGCAGTACAGTAATGGATTTTGAACCAAATGTTGAAAATGAGCATTATATTCATGATTTTTGATGTTTGTCCAAATACTTTTCAGCCCCTGTAAATGGAGGGACCATGTATAAAAATGTCTTTTCTAAACAGCTCAAACAATATTTTTGTTAAACCCCTTGAATTAAAGCTGGAAGTCTACTCTTTAATCTTGATTACTTTTTTTCAAATCCATGGTGGCAGTGTACAAAGCCAAAATTATAAAAATTGTGTCACTGTCCAAATACTTGTGGACCTGACTGTACATGATTTGTGTGAGCCCAGAAAATCTCTTCAGTGGATTTTTGCACACACATATTCAATGTCACTGTAAGGTACACCATTCCTACAAAGCATTTTGTGGTAGTGGGCAACATGAAAGGCACTATAAAGAATAAAACAGGATCTCCCCTAACAGTTTGATAAATACTGCCACTTTTTTTCCTAGTCTCTGTGTAGTTTCCACTTGGAGAGTCAAAGATGACAGGCGGTGCATTGAAATGGCTGATGTTGGACTAGAAGGCAGAAATTTTCCAAATACAAGTCGATTTACTTTGAGATACATTTAAGCTTGTGGTTCTCAATCTCTCAATTATATCACACTAGCCGAAATACCCAGCGTTGCCCAGGAGGAAAATAGTTTTTTTTTTTTTTGAGAAAAATATAATTAAAAAAAAAAACACAACTTTAAAAATAATTTATCAAACAATGAAGATACACTAATGTGCTTGTCTTGTGGTCTTGTATGTATATTATCATCCAGCTGATGCTCAGAGCTGGCCAACTCTGTTTAATTTCAAAAGCAACAGGGACGCTGTGGTGCTCAAACATAAAGAAAGCTGGCAGGCACCTCCAGTTCTCCCTCTGGTGGTTGTTCCGAGTGTCAACTGGATGATAACATGCCTACAAGACCGTAAGATCACTCTCCACCCTACCCAAAAGGGGGTGGGTTAGGGTTGATTTCACCCTACAGTACTTTTAGTCGACCAATGATGAACATGTGTGCCAAGTTTCATGAAAATCGCTCCAGCCATTTGGAAGTGATGCTGGAACATACACACACACATACATTGATTTTTATATACCTGTATATACTGTATATAATATACTGTATAGATTTGTCAGATGTTTTGTATAAAAGAGACAGTTAACTAAGTAAATCAGATCTACATGGACCAATGCAACATGAATGACTAAACAGACTCATGCCCGGGCAGAGTTGGAACTCAGGACTTCAGAGCTTTGAGCTAGCAGTGCTGTCGCAGTGCCTTATATGTTACACGGAGTACAATTTTTCAAGGCTGCTGGTTTTCCCACAATATTTCACCTTTTATCCACTAGAGGGCACACAAGCTGTGCAAACTAGATACCTTAATGTTTATGTAATTTTTCATATTTTAATTGTTGTATCACTGTATCATTGTCATTATTTATCAAGCGTCAAAGGATTACTCCTAGGAATTGCACTAAAACTCTGACTGTTTATTGTTCTTATCCCAAAGAAGGACATCTGAAGTAGTTATGAAGTGTCCTACACCCATTTGCAGAGAGGAGTAGGAGTTCACATTTCAGAATGAATGATGTCACAATTTTACGGCACCCTGAGCTGCAAGTGCTATTCATGATGACATTTTTTAGTTTTCTGATTACTAATGCTAAAGCTTCACCTCAAAGATAAGCAGGAGAGTGGAGAAAAAGAAGGAAAACCTAATAAGAGAGGATATTGTGCTGAGCTGCAAGTAATTGTTGCCACTTCGCAACAACAGCAAGAATAATACTATGATGAACACCAACATGGAAGACCAAGACACACACATCAAATAAGAGACAAACTGATAACGGGCATGTTTGTTTAACAATGAATAATCCACAGCCGTACTTTCAGAAGAATAGAATCACAATCCAGCTGTTATGGCCATGGGAAAAGCCCAGTAAAGTAACTGTTATTGAAACATGCCACGGCTATTCCAGCTTTGTTGCTAAAGTGGCATTCACTCTTCTACTGTCCCTGATTTTCCTCCACAGTCGCATGTCATTGCTGTCTTGGTGCTTTCACCTTCTCTTCTGTGAAGGTCCAATCTATTCAAGGCCCCCGGAGTCCATCCGTCCATCCATTTTCCAATCCCAGCCAACACAGGGCACAAGGCAGGAACCAATCCCAGGCAGGGTGCCAACCCACCGCAGCCCCGGAGTCTTATAAGTGAATATTCCAAGGGTTTGTGGAATGCATAGCTCAGTGTATCGGTGTGACACTTCTCTGTCATCACCCTACCAGCCCCGCTTATCTTCTGGGTAACAGTCTTGAGCCATGACCCACCTCTGTGCTGATACTGTAATATCACTTGTGTTTCACATGTGCATGCTTATCCATACTTGGGCCAGTGATCTTTATGTGCGTGTGCCAATTTGCATAAATGCAGGTTGCTTTAACATTACCTCATGTGGTGTGGTATAAATCTATGGGTTACTTCACACAAAGTTAGATTCACAATGCATGAAATGTTTGTTGGTGACATATTCAAATCATTGCTACTGCAAAGCAGTCCTTTCCCTGTGGCTAACAAATGTAATGTTACCAACACCTTCATTTCAGCTGACCTCACATGGCATGATGGAGCAATCGTGTGAAGTACAACATTTGTTACGAATATTCTATTTCTGTCACATTGATCTCTTTTTACATCTTTATTGTTGTGTGGCCCTTTCCAGGATTTACATGTTAATTTCTGCCTGAATACCATTTTTTTATCAGCTCCTAGTGGGATAGGACAGCTCATGAGCGCTACTAAATCCTGGTGAAGCTGAACGTTTCCTAAATTAGGAAAACTGATCAAATGATTTTCCTCCCAACTATTAAAAGTTGGACCAATTTGTGTCACTCTGAGATTTTTGAGCCAGTTAGGACCGTTTTACTACTCTGCAATGCTTGATAAAGACGGGCACAGGAAAATCTTATCGAAGTGTTTCAGGGGTTTGATTTGAACAGAATTCTCACTATGTGTCTGTGTTTCGTCCAGGTCGATGTGGAGTGTGCATGTTCTCCTTGTGTCGGTGTGGAATTCTCTAGCATCCTGTCACAATACAAAGATAAGTTGACTGGCAACTCTTAACTATGCCTAGCGGGCGTGAGTGTGGCCATCTGTGGACTGGTGCACTATCCTGGGGTGGCTTCTGCTCTGTGCAATGCCCCCCAGAATAAAAGATGTGTCTTCCAAGTTTGCTTCCTACCTTGCACTCAATGGTATTGAAAGGTCTGGACTTAGTGGAAATAAAAGATGGATGTTTCATTTTAATATTGGATGGTGGATTGGATTTTCTGTTGGGCTCCTGTTCTGGGTCTGTCCTAGTCTGGAGGTGTACACCAGATGAAGTTCAGTTTGGGAGACAGAGGCCAATAGTCTGTGATCGCTGTATTCATGTTTAATGATCCTTATCACAGCCTAGTTTAGGAATATTTTTAAAAGTATGGAGCAAAAGCTTATAATTTAAAAATGACAAGTATTGGTAAGTCAGTCAAACACATTCATTCATTTTCAAAACAGTATCCCAGAGACATGAGGTGCAGCTCTGGACAAGACACCACTCCATCACTCAATTATTTTTGATACGTCAGTTAATCAAACATGAACCTGAGCACATGAAGAAAACTTGAAGAAGCACAATGAACACAGACAGTGACCGGTCCAGGATCTGAATTTGGGTCCTGTGGCTGAAAGTGAGCAGTATCAGCTGTGATGCCATCCCAGTCCAATGCAGATATCTGTAAATTTCTGTAATAAGTTTGATATTTGTTCACAGCCTTGAGCCTTGTCATGGATGACTACCTGTGGTTCATCACTGTGCTGTGCAGTGTTTCACAATTACCTGCTGGATGCTGTCTCCACAAACACTCAGTGACTTCCTCGATGTTCTGATGACAGATGCACACTTGTGACATTTTTGACACCCGCCCACTCAGCTCTGTTCATGAACCATAAAACAAAGGCACACATGTCCAAACTTCTGCCCGTCATGCCAAAATGGGGAAGCACTTGAGGATACACCAGCAAGGTACAATGCGGACTTGAATGTAGGGCAGGAGGCCCAGAGACCAACCTGGCAGGAGAGATTTTTAAATAACCTGTAGGAGAAACAAGAGGAGACCATTCTGCCTTCAAAACTACTACATTACACAAAGTCTCCAGGAGGTACTGTTCAGTTAACATTAGAACATTAGAGCACTCTAGACCAGAACACGCCATTCAGCCCAACAAAGCTTGCCAGTCCTATCCACTTATTTCTTCCAAAAAAACATCAAGTCGAGTTTTGAAACTCCCCAAAGTCTTACTGTCTACCACACTACTTGGTGTCTATCGTTCTTTGTGTAAAGAAAAACTTCCTAATGTTTGTGCGAAATTTACCCTTAACAAGTTTCCAACTGTGTCCCCGTGTTTTTGATTAATTCATTTTAAAATAACAGTCTGTACTAATTCCCTTCTTAATTTTAAACACTTCAATCATGTCACCTCTTAATCTTCTTTTGCTTAAACTGTATAGGCTCCGCTCTTTTAATCTTTTCTCATAATTCAACCCCTTTAGCCCTGTGATCAGCCTAGTCACTCCTCTCTGGACATTTTCTAGTGCTGCTATGTCCTTTTAGTAGCCTGGAGACCAAAACTGCACACAGTCCTCCAGATGAGGCCTCACCAGTGCATTATAAAGGTTGAGCAGAACCTCCTTGGACTTGTACTCCACACATCGTGCTGTATAACCTAACATTCTGTTAGCCTTCTTAATGTCTTCTGAACACTGTCTGGAAGTCGATAGCTTAGAGTCCACTATGACTCCTAAATCCTTCTCATAAGGTGTACTCTCAATTTTCAGCCCTCCCATTGTGTATTCAAACCTATGTGTAATACTTTACATTTACTGACATTGAATGTCATCTGCCACAAATCTGCCCAAGCCTGTATGCTATCCAAATCCTTCTGTAATGATATAACGGATTCAAAATTATCTGCTAATCCAGCTATGTTGATATCATCTGCAAACTTAACCGGCCTGTTACTTATATTGCTATATAAATCATTTATATATATTAATAATAGCAGCGGCCCTAGCACTGACCTCTGTGGAACACCACTCTTAACACCTCTGATGAGGTTCCTCGCACCATCACCCTCTGCTTCCTGTGTCTGAGCCAATTCTGCACTCATCTAAAAACATCACCCTGAACTCCCACTTCTTTTAATTTGATGCCCAACCTCTCATGTGGCACCTTATCCAATGCTTTCTGAAAGTGAAGATAAAAAATATTATAACCTCCTTTTGTTGCCTCCTCATAGAATTCTAGCATTTTAGTAAAACATGACCTCCCTCTTCTGAACCCATGCTGACTGTCCAGAATAACTCCTGTCCTTGCCAGGTGTTGCTCAATCTCATCCTTAGTAAATCCTTCCATTAATTTGCCTGTGATACATATTAAGCTTACTGGCCTATAGTTGCTTGGATCTGCCCTGTCACCCTTTTTATAAGATGCCAGACCTAAGCTGAAGTAAAGATTAAAAAGGCTGCCCCCTACAGGAATCAGAGGGCAACTGGGGATAGCAGTTGGCATTATTAATCCAAAGAATTTGAGGCACATGTACTGCTTTGGGATGAGGGAGGAACCAGTGTAGATACAGTAAGGACTGAACCTCTATTCTTGGGGCTTGGAGGTGGCAGCACTAACCGCTATGCCGTCATAATGTCTGGAGGTCTGCTTTTCTTGTATTGCTCCTGTTTTGTGTCCCTCTCTAAGTGTGATTTTTCGATCTGCTTTCAAAATAATATGATTTAAGGAATCTTCCACAAAGATTTGAGACCCCCATCATCATTTTTGTGCCTGGATTTCCCTTCGGGTCTCTGTATTTGCTAGGTGCAGTGCTTTTAATTTTGCTCATTTAGCAACTCTTCTCAACTGCTGCTTCTGAACAGCTCACTGAGCCAAAAAGCCTCCTAGTTGTGACCGAATGGTAAGCCACTACTATGCCCCTGGTGAGGGCCACCCAGCTGGCCTCGTCATACAACGTCACCCCACCCAATGCTGTACTCCCTCTGCCAGTGCAGATCCATCATGACGCGCCTGACTTTTCTCACAAAGCGCTCTTGTGCCTTTATGGGTCGTAAACCTCACTGCAGCTCTTCCCGTTCCCCAAGGCCGTCAGATTTTATTTATGGTGGCAGGCTCGGATGGAAACAGTCTTGACTGACACTTTCTGTGTTTTCTTTCCCTCTTGGCGACTTCGCTTATTTTTGTTTAGCTATTCCTCCTCTGGTACTCGGCACCATGGATCAGATGGAATGTCTGCAGTATAATTCAGTGGTACAGGCATGAAGTACGCCCAAAAAATATGAAGTGCAAAGAGACAACCTTTGGTTTGTACGGCATATTTCTGTAAGCAACATCATTAAATATCATGTTATGAAAACAGATATATTGAACAACCAATGACCGTGAAATTAAGAAACCTAATGGTGAAATATGAAGCTGCAGCTTTGTGCTTTGTAGTCCAGTGCCTGAACCACTAAGCCATGCTGATCAGCACTTTCATATGACCATGAGCCAGTCTCCTATCCTGGACATGGTAGGTGTTTTTAATGATGGACACAATAAAACGGGCTATATAATATAGACTATATGCACCAAAGGGATTTTAGTGTGACTTCAAATTATTCATGCCATTTACAGTTTAATATTTCAGTTGGTTTTGAGTCACTTCCCTTATCAGGACTGCACATTCCCTCCATCATGTTGTACGTTTTTACTTTCTACATCTCCAATATGTGAGTGTTCGGTTCACTGGTTCATATTTGTACAGAAAAACAGTAAATCTTCATGCAAACAGTGTCTTCAGATAAAGTTTATAGACTTGTATTCAACAAAAAAATCAGTAGTTGTAATGGTCAACTGGGGAAAAAGTAAGCAGGATATTGGCCTCAGAAGATGGTATTGACCCCGTTAGCAGAAATGTGTTCTTGCCCATCAGTCTCTGACATTAACTTGGTGAACATTTTTACCACTCCTCCTTGCAAAATCCCTTCAGTGGCAAGATATTTATCAGTCTTCTTGCATTTACTGCCCATTACAAATGCAACATTTCAGTGAGATTTAAAATGGGGCCTTGACTAGGCCCGTTTGTAAAACTCCATTTCCTCTTTCTGAGCCATTTCTGGGTGGATTTGTTAATGTGCTTTGGATTATTATTGTGTTGAAAGATGAATTTCCAATTTAACATCAAGTTTCAGAAAGATGGCCTAACATTCTCCTCAAACACACTTTGATATGATGCAGAATTCATAGTTGATTTGATGACTGCAAGCTGCCCAGGTCTCTGAGGCAGCAAAGCAAGCCCAAACCATAATATTTCCACCTCCATGCTTCACAGTTGATAAGAGGTTCTTCTCCTAAAATGCTTTCTTCAGTTTGGGCCAAACATATCCACTATGGCAGGGGTAGGCAACGTCGGTCCTGGTGAGCCGCAGTATGTGCAGGTTTTTGTTCCAACCCAGTTCCTTAACGAGAACTCAATTATTGCTGATGAAGCACATATTGCTTAAGTGACATTTTGATGCTTCATTTTAGTGGTCTCGCTTGTTAAGGTTCTCCAACCTTAATTGCTTATTTCAATCTTAAACTGCTGCATTCAGTGTTTTAAATGCTCCTTATTAGCAATAAGATGTAAAAGACAAAGCAGCCAGCAGTTCTCCAGCTAGCTTTTTTCCAGTTACATCTGTGTGTGTTCATCATGCACTATTTGATTTAATAAAACACTTAATAGAAAAATGTGACAGACTGAAAATGATCTGTTTTAGGCTTCATATCATTTGGATGATATCCTTGGAAAGGAAAAAAATCTACGATATAAGAGCCTTACATTGCACAGACTAACAAGCCATAAAATTAAATAAGGTCTGAGATTGGCAATGATTGGTTTCTAATTAAGCAATTGGGTTGGAATGAAAACCTGTAGCCACTGCGGCTCACCAGGACCGACGTTGCCTACCCCTGCACTATGGCCAAACAACTCTTATTGTTATTTCATCTGTTGGGAGCACATTGTTCCAGAAAGCCTGGTCTTTAGTACATTGGTCAGTACATTGACTAGTGCTGCTTCCTCACATCTCCACAAGGCTTAGTTTCAACTCCCAAGCAATACACTGCCTGTATAGCATTTACATGTTCTGTGTTCTTGTAGCTTTTCACTTACATGCTAAAAGTGGGCACATTAGGCTAACTGATGGCCCTTTATTCGCCTATGATGAAGTGGCATCCATTCCAGGATTGGTTTCCTACCTTTAACCTGATGCCACCCTATGACCCTGAAATGTGACAAACACGTTCAAACCTTCCTAGCCATCTTTCAGCTCCTACTGGTGCCTCACAACAGTTTCTGCTGCACAGAAGTGACATTGGTGATCCAACATTAAAGTGCCACAAGCCTGCATTGTGCTTTATTGAAGGGTGACATGTACTGCTCTCGTCTTTTCCCTCCTGTGAGAACATTAAGGCAAACCCAGTGGTCCATTTTGGGTAATTTTCCTCTCGTTAATCCCATCTCTTGGCAGATGCTTGTGTAAGAATCAGGGGGGGATAGGCCCACTCTGATCAGACAATTGCATCACCGCCTGCATTTGAGATCCAATCGGAATTTTCTTTCATACTGATTAACTTCTTGAACCAGCCCCAGGATCAGCGTGCTGGATTCCACACCCTGACAGAAACTTGGCAGTGACTGCCATTTACATCACTGTCCTCCTAATGTTTTTGCAATGGAAATACTGAATTAGCTCCTAAACCCAGCAGAGCAGACCACTGTGTTCCTACACATTTTACACAGAATTTACATGGCAGTTTTGGATAAAGGTGTCTCTGTGGGGGACAAAGTATCTTTCAGTCAGTCGGTTATTGGCCAACCCGCTATATCCTAACACAGGGTCACGGGGGTATTGCTGGAGCTAATCCCAGCCAGCATAGGGCACACACATGCACCCACACACCAAGCACACACTAGGGACAATTTAGGATCGCCAATGCACCTAACCTGCATGTCTTTGGACTGTGGGAGGAACACGGGGAGAACATGCAAACTCAGGTCTCCTTACTGCGAGGCAGCAGTGCTACCACTGCGCCACCATGCTGCCCAAGTATCTTTCTCTTGTGCACTAATATGGACTTTCATTATCCTCATGGCTTTACAGAAATATTTTTTTCTTATGTAAAGTGTGGGAGGCCTGTGTTATTTCAACCTTAAGACTGGTAAAGATGATCTACATCAAGATGCTTTTGCAAACATTTTAGAAGAGGCTGCTCAATGTGTGACCAATGACTTGTCCCTGTTTGTCCAGGCGGTACATGACACCTGACTTTGAGACTGCATTTTCAGGAACAGGAGAGCCTCTGCCAAGTCCAGCTTGGCACTGTGTTGTGCTAACTAGGACGGTGGTTGAGGCACCCCAGCCAGGCTCACACCCTGCCAGTGGCCAGTGTAGTCTATAAACAAGAAGTGTGTTGTGGGTAAACAGTCACCGACATGGAGATAGAGGTAAATTGAGAGAAAGAGACAGGAAATAATTAATGTGATGTTTGGAGGAGAAGCCACCCCACCCAATTCGGTGTAGACTGACCCTATGGGACACACAAGTAGTACTGTGATGCTCATTTATTTATTTTCATGCAACAAAACATTAATTTCTCATCATTTTTTAGGTTTTGTGCAGTGGTCCCTACAACAGAGTGTCTTGAAATGTGGTCTGAAAGTCACCCCATCTGAGCTTGGTGATGCTCATATTGGTCTGGTACAGTATGTTAATCTGTTATGTATTGTACTTACTTATGGATATATTTATTTATAACAATAGGGCTTCTGCCTGACTTCTGCACTCCTGAGTGAATGTATCCACTCTTGGTAACAGAGAGGAATAGTTTTAAAACTACCAACCTTGGAATGCTCAATCAGACTTTCTTGCATACAATATAGGATTTGCCGCAATTCCACTACTTCCTGCTCTGCTGTTGTCCTCTTGTCCCAATCTGTGTGGTGAAAAATTCAGGAACCCAAAGAAAATCTGAGTTCAGAAATTTCAGGGAGCCTGTAGACTTTAGAGTCTTGTCTAAATCTGAGTCCCATGTACTGGGTGCACTTGTATCGGGCATTCATCTACAACTCCTTCCCTACCTCCCCTTCGGTACTTCTTCACACTCGCTGTCTCTTCTTTTCCAGTATTCCTGTGACTGCACCAGAGTCTCCTTTAAATTCGCCCTGATGTCCTTCTGTAGAACCCATCCCTGGCCTTGGTCTGCCATTCCATCTGTGTGCCTGCTGTGGCTAAGGGGTTATTAAAGGTCACTGGTTGAAATGTTACTGCATTTTATATTCGTAAACATAGTACAATAAATATTGTTATTGGTGTTTATGATGTCTTTGACTTCGGCACATTGGTCCTCCTTCCTAAGCACTTTGAGAACTACTGGCCATGAAGGCACTTGTCAGGCACGTGGGTAGCCTAGTGTAAAGGCATGATCTTTTTCAGACCTTAGAATGTCTTCTTTTTGAAGCAGGTAGCTTCTTATGAAACATTAATTGTGTAAATAGATTTAGGCACTTTGAGGCCAAGCAACTTATGTGACTTTGATGGAGATATTCAAACCAACAATTTAAAGCAATCAAAAATGGGTATAATTAGCTTGTTTTTAATGCTGGCTTGCACTGCTACATAAAAACTGTTGTAGGAAGCCCATTGAACAACAGAATGTTGAGTAAATGACTCTTGTCTGTGTCCCCTTCACGTGAGTATGTATAATGATTGAGTAGGACCAGGGATGTACTGACCACTGGGGCGCATGTGACACATATAGGTGGGCTGTCCTGTCATGGCACAATCTAGGAGATTGACAGAGCAAGTGAGAAGGAGAGAAGAGAAATGTGATGAGTGGTGTTTTTGGTAAGAAAATTCTGAAGGGGAGACACAGTCAGAAGGCATGAAGTCATCCTGGGACACCATGCATAGCGCATGTGTGAATGAAAGTGAGGGAGATGATCAAGCACTTGAAGAGTAGAATGTACTTGACCAGTTCTTCTGGTTAAATCCATTTGCCTGGGCATGTGGCTTCCAGCAAAGTTTGGAAGAACGCTGGCTTATGTTGGCTCATTGCATTGGAGGAAGTTAATGAAGGTGGTCTGAGGCAGAGCCTGGTTGAGTGAATGTAAGTCAGGAGATCCATCCATCCATCCATTATCCAGCCCGCTATATCCTAACTACAGGGTCATGGGGGTCTGCAGGATCCAATCCTAGCCAACACAGGGTGCAAGGCAGGAAACAAACCCCGGGCACACTAGGGACAATTTAGGATCGCCAATGCACCTAACCTGCATGTCTTTGGATTGTGGGAGGAAACCAGAGTCCACGGAGGAAATCCACGCAGACACGAGGAGAACATGCAAAGTCCACGCAGGGTGGACCCTGGATGCGAACATGGGTCTCCTAACTGTGAGGCAGCAGCGCTACCTACTGCGCCACTGTGCCGCCCAGTCAGGAGATCCAATAGAAAAAATCTCATTGTAGAAATGGAAGTGAATATTCACAAATTTCCAATTTTTGTTAAATGTCCAAACTTCTAAATCTAATGTAGACACGTAATCAACATGATTTACGATAGTGATGATGACTTCTCCAAAATAGCGATGTGCACAAGTTCATGCAACCAATGGATCACTTACGAGATCTCTCTCTCCTGCAAGCTCCAATGTAGAACTGAAAACTTCAGGCTGTACATGCACACCCAGAAGTAAAGATATGTCTAGAAGCAGCCGAGAGTTCGGGAATTGGCGGCTGGCATAAAGAAAATTTCACATTCTCCATAAAGAAACATTGATGTAGGTAAGAAATTGAAGTGAGGACATCATGCTGTTCTGGACATAAAGATGTGTGTGTGCGAGAGTATTATTATGAGCACAAAGGCTATCAGGGGAAGAAAACAAAAAGCAAAGCAAAGTCAGAGAAAGCAGGGGTCAAAATGTCTGGTCAGATCAAACCAGGCTACCAGAAAAGTAAGGGACAAGACATTAATTATGAGTCTGAGGGGCAAAGAAAATTAAAACCAAGAATAAACAATCATGAGTCAGGGGTCAAAATAAAATTGTAACCAAGATTCAAATCCTACTGCTGGGGTCTATGTGAAACGAACATAACTAACACGATACATTTTTTGTAAAGAATTTTATCCTTCAAGGGCTATTGTATAGTGCAATTGCCACCATATTTGCTGTGTCACATTCACTATGTCATTGGCATAACAATCAGGGTTACATGACTTTCAAAATGCCTTTTGAGTAAACAAAGAAAAAAAAGATGTGAACTAAGTGGACTTCCATAGTCTTGATTCCAAAACGTAAAATAAACATCATAATCTGAACCCCAAAATACACACAAACATATATATATATATATATATATAAAAATGTTTATTACTGCACATGGAAAAGTGGAAAAATGACATCTAGATTGAGTTTGCTATCAACATTTTACCAATCTGTTAAATTACTGAGGTACGTTTGCTACTTCTTTTTTTGCACAACAGCGGCCTTTTCTGGGAGATGGGGGGAGCAGAGCTCCACTAGCTCTTAATGCAGAGATGCCAGCAGACATGATGTGAGTGGTCCAAGCTGTGACCTCAGTGCACCTTCTGCTTCACATTATCCTCTGCCTGTTTGCCTAACCAAAGCTAAGAAGTTGGAAGTGTGAGTCACAGATGAGGGAAGAGCTGGAGAAATGTCTTCAAAATAGCAGAAAGGGGTGGAGATGAAAATTAAAAGAAGAATACTTTAAATTACTCCAAAAATGGGGCAATAATGTAAGAAATGAATGTGCTGTGAGTGAGGGACTATAGCAGCTTCAAAGTGTAGAAGTGGTCAGCTCAGCTGCTTGTTTGCTATGACTACTTACAATTGTGTGCAAGCCAAGATGGTTCATCCGATCCCAAATTAACTGAAGTTTTAAATGAACTGCTAAGCAGCAACTGCAGTGGAGATGGGTAAGTTGAAGGTTTAAGAACACAGCATTAACGCCTCATGTTAAACAAGATTACGCCATATTACGACAACTTCCTTTAATGTTATATCTTCTAGTTTAATGCAGCCAAAGACCTGATTTCACATTTATTTACAGGTAGGGGCGCAACAAGCTGTTTTGAAGTAGGTAACCAAGACTGAGCTATGCATCTTAGTCAGCGATGTACTTTAGTCCTGTGCGCTTGCAGAGGAGAAGACAGAGCACTGTATTTTAACCCAATAATTAAGAAGGGGATTACCTTTTAACAATCTGCAAAATCAAAGGGAGAGGGGAAACTCCTTTGAAAACAGAGTGATGTACCTTAATCTGCCCCTCCTTGAAGATCAATGGGTAGGGGGGCCTTGAAGACAAAGTCCTCATAAGAGACAGTGAGGCTTTTTATGTCTCCCATGTGATGCACCCTCTGCACTCCCCTTATTTGCACCCCTGGGTACAGGATGTACAAATATTACTTTCTTCTGAATTGAAATCCTACAACTGGAAATCAAACAGCATAAATATTTGAACAGGTTGTGTATTAGTTATGGGTTATCGTCAACTGGGCTTTCCAATTACAGGAATTGTGGATATTCCAAACACGACACATTTATCTTACATTAAAATTTATAAAACATAGCGTCCTCAACATTTCTGAATACGTTAACAAATGTGAATGTTGGAGGATGTCAACAATACCACTATATTACATAGCGAGATACTGAAATATCAATGAATGAAATATTTAACTGATGTTATAATGCCAAATTTTGGTATCGGGTTGTCAGTGATACTGCATTGCATATTGGAATCAAAAGTGAAAGTGAAGTATCTGTCTATCTATCTATCTATCTATCTATCTATCTATCTATCTATCTATCTATCTATCTATCTATCTATCTATCTATCTATCTGTGCATGCTCTCCCTGTGTATGCATATTTGTTTCCACCCATAGAATGGGTAGATACTGTGGATAAGTGCTGATTGTTCTTGTAGAAGTTGCAAAGTATATTATGTTTATTATTTTGATCAGATACACATCAAACATTCCAGTCGTGTCAAAACAATTTTTTTCATTCCCCATTCCTGCAGCATTGGAAGCAGATGATTCCTGAAGCAGATGAATATTTTGAAATCGAAATGGAGATGTTTCCTGTGGAAAATGAAACAGAGACACCATTTGTCTTCTGAAGGGCACTAAAACAATAGACCTGGCAAAAAGTCTGCAACAGAAGCCAGTTTCCTTGCCACCTGTTCATGTTCAAGTTTAGCGTCAGATCTACTCGGCACGGAGAAATTTTTAATTGTCTGACTAACATGCAACCCGTTGCTAAAATTTGCAAGTTTTCATAGTCAAAAATGTGATGTTTGCCCTTTCAGCAACATCATCTTAAGGTTTTGTATATAGTCAAAAAGAGATGAAATGCACATTTTTAATCTGTGTTTTTAACATTTGCGCATGGTTTTTCTAAGCGTAACTTATTTTATTGAGACAGTTTCAATGTATGCCATGAAGGTGAAAAGGACAGGCCTCCCTTGACTTTGAGGAGTAGTTTTCACTTTTTCCACAAGATGTCACTAAATACATGCATTACCTCGGTTTTCTGCTAATGGTGAGGAAGCAGATCAAAAATAGGGCTGGAAATAACCTGTGGGAAGGAATGGTGCACCATCACCTCCCAGATGGTAGTTTCTGAAGGACTACTGCTTTATGAATGCGTATAGTGGTTGCTGAATGACAAAGGTTTTTATGAAGACAGGTGTATTTGGGCCGTAATGTGCTTCAGGGGCTGTTATTTGTCCTCTTGTGGACAATGCTATTGTGTTCTGATTCTTATCGGTCACTTTCAGTCCCCCGCCTCTTTAAGTCACACCTCAGGTTTAGTGCAGAGCAAATATTTTCTCTTATAAAAGAGTTGATTACTTGGCTCTTTGTAGCATCTGCTTCTTTGTTTTCGTAGGCGAACTAGAACGGATTATCTGTAGTTTGTGCATGACCATGACCTGGATTATGAGTCTTGCTCTCCTTTTGTGATAAAAAAAAACAAAGAGTAAAAAGTATTTTTAGAAAGACACTAACTTGGACTGAGATATTTTCCAACATCTGCTGTCCATCAGGTTGTCCATTTCCTGCTGCATTCCATTACCTGGTTCAAAACCTGCAACTGCTGAACATAAACCAGAAGCTAATCTTTATCAAGAGCAAACTGTGGCTTCAATTCATCGAATAACCGCTTCAATAGCAGCAAATGCCAATTTACATAATATTGTCAGCGGGACTGTTTCACAAAATAGGATTAAGCTGGGCTTCTCAGCCTTTACATGAAATGCAAGACATTAAAAAAAGCCAAGAAATTGTTAACTGAAACATTTGGCTTACCAAAGTCATTGTCAAACAGAATGCTAGTGATAAAAAAGGCTTTCAGCTCCTGTGGTACGTCATTGTGAATGCGTTCACCCTGTTTATGTTCGTCAGATTAAGGAAATTAGGCCATATGCAGGCATGCCAGGAATCTCGCCTCCAACCCCCCTGCGCAGGCAAACCTCATTCACATCTCACAGATATGCTCTGTATAATTAGGAAAAAGCAATTTAATTATGAAAGTAGCTTTTGTCTGGCCTTCAGTCTCTATTGGAGAAGTACTTGAAATTCTTGGCATACCTCCCCTCTTATCACTATGTTTACTTTTAATCGCTGGGTTATTAGGATTAGTGAAAACCATTGCTTCGACTGATTTAGTGAGAGTAAACTGCCTCCTAGAGACTTGAGAATGGCATTCTTTTCATACAGCTCTTTTAAATCAAAATGCAGATGGAGTGTGGAAACTACTTGACATTATATAAGAACAGAAAAGGTTTACTCTTCATCATAATACCTTCTGTTAAATAACAGCTGACTGATGGCAAGCCTTACAAAGTGTACTCTTAATAATATATTTTACAGGATTAATTTTCCAGCACAGTATATCTCATTTAATTATCAACAGAAAGGACATCCTGTTCTTACCTGGTTGCTTTTTTGGCTTATGACACGTGAAGACTGTCGGGCTTGGGAATTACTGTGCAAGTTTATTTTTTTTGGTGGAATAACAAAAACATTTGAAATAAATGCAATATTCCTTTGGGTACATCAATCTAACAGATTGTTCTTTAGGACTTATAGGAATATTAGTGTGTTTCTGGCAAGAGTGCTTCTCAGCAAAATGATAAAGAAATTTTCATTGTTACTTCTTAACTTAGAGAAGTCCTAGTATAATGCTAGAAACAGGCACACGTCACACTCCCTTATATAATATAACTCACTTCAGTTGCAATCCTCAATGTAATGTATTAGTTAAAAAAATTGCAACATTGTACTTAATCCAATAAAAAAAAAAAACTGACAACCAAATTCATAAATAAATTCTTTTTTATTTATAGCATATAAAATTAAATCCTTTTTACAATTTATTCCAGTATGACAATATACACTTGTATATTCAAATGAAAGTAGCTACAAGTCGATAAATAAAATAAAAAAAAAAAAACATTCATTCATTGTTTTAACAGTTTGTACGTTTGTTTTCAAAGTCCCTAGTGGATGAGTTTCTTTTGTTTTTAATAGCTGCCACATATATGAACACCATTGTGTGCTCACAGTAAGAAGGAATGTGATCACTTGCTTATTTCAGGGAAGACAAGTGCAATTTTAGCATTTTTACTTGAGTTACTGAGATTGTACACAAATTTACTAAAAACTCTACCACTGAAATCATGTGTTGGGCCTAAATAACCAAATATACAAAGTTTATGATATTAACCACATTTTATATATAGCCTAAACATAACTACAAATAGCTCCAGAACGAAGCCAAAATAAAGCTCCAATATTATGAAGCGTACTTTAAAGAAAATAATCAAAATGATGCTGTCATTCTTCCAGCTTTACAGTGCACTTCATTCAGTCTTTGTTTAGTCCTTAATTCCGTGGGAATTTCATCTGAAAGGAGTCATACAGGACTCTGTATGTCACATCCCTTATTTAAATATTCTGGAATTCAAAAAAAAAATCTTTTTTTTTTCCACAATGGATTTTTTGATCCCCTCAAACTAATCTTGAAACTTGTGAATGTCATTGTACAGCCTGTAGAAGGGATAGGAGGATTCATTGGCATGTGGGCAGTTAAAGCTGCACCTGCAGGACTGAATCATCATTACATTTTTGCTGAAGGTCTCTCCATCCTCACAGCGGAACCTGACCTTTACAGTTCTCGTCTGTTGAGGACTGCAGCACCTTCCATCCACACAAGACCCACAGTATTTTGGCCGGTACTTTTTCACACTGGAACATCCTGCGTATGTGAAGTTGATAGGCTGATTTGATTTCTTTGTCCTAGTGCACTTTTTTCCTTTCTGAAAGATAAACAATTAAAAATACGTTGAAGGTTGATTGACAATTTTTCTTTAAAATTGATCAATACAGAAGAATTGTATTTAAAGTAACATGATAATTACACATACTTTTAGAGTAGCAGCCGCTGCTTGACTACAAGGACGGACTTCACAGATGCGCGTTTCTTTTACTAGTTTGCAGTCTGCGTTGTCATTGGTTACCCTGGTGGAGATACCAGTTCCGCAGCTCTTTGAACACTGGGACCAGGCGGTAGTTTGAACAATGCATTTCTGACTTTCAAGCATAACTGAGTGATGCTGATGCCTATATACTGAAAGACACAAGGTGAAACAAGACATGTTAACACGTTTTAACCCAGGGATGGCTACAAATGCATGATAAAAACATAGCTGCATTCAAAGCTGTAGTTATTTGTTTTTCTCCTGGAGGTTAAAAAGTACTTACCAGGCAGAGATTTCAGGCCTCCTTTGAATAGGGCAATCAGTTCATTTTTGTTGGTAAGCTCATTTTCATATGCATCCATTTCACTTTCCTTGCTGTAGGCATGATCAGTCTGTTCTGTGGGTTCAGTATCTTTGTACTCATCACAGACCCATTCTTCACAGCACTGCCCCGATACCTTCACTAGTCTTGGGTTAGCGCAGCCCAGGTTAGGAAGGGAGAGTTCTTGAGGGCACAAGGGGATGCAGCCGACAGCTCCATCAATACACGTGCACTGGTGCTTGCAATTGGGCTGAAAACTTTCCCCATTCTGGTAAATCTTGCTGTTGTATTCACAAGGTCTTCCCTCTGATTTTGCTGAAAAGCAAACACACGCATCATTTTAATCGGTCATTTTGAAACTAAAAACTTCCAAACAAAAAGACTGCATTATTTTCTACTATGCTCAGCCTGGATTTAAAATAAAATTCCTCAGATTCCCAGGAGAGTCTGCAGTGGAACAATGAGTTTCTTTGGAGTGCCATTTTTTTTTTCTTCTTAAGCAGATCGTGTACATACTGAACTTAGATAAGTTACATTCCAACAGCCTGAAATCATTTCTTGACAGTTACGATCGATTAAATGTCTATAGACAGATCGCTACATATTTTTTACCAAAGGGTAGCTTACCTCTACATATTCCTCTGAAAGCACCGAAGCTGGCGCCGAAGTTACATTCCAGCCCCTTCGTGTGGTCGCACGGGTTTGTTTTGCTGCAGTCTTCATTGAGCTGCCGGGCGCAAACCTTACAGCAACCGCAACCGTCGTAGACAAGGCTCACCCCGGGAGCACAGCTGGGCTCCTCCTGTGGGCACTGGCACTGCGCGGGGCAGAGGGATGAGGCAGCCTGTAGGCAACACAAATGCAGAATTCATCATAAGTGCCATCATCAGCTTTAAAAAGAGACTTCACTTTGTAACATAATCTGACCACGATTTAAGGG
Organism: Erpetoichthys calabaricus; assembly: GCF_900747795.2. NCBI lineage: Eukaryota > Metazoa > Chordata > Cladistia > Polypteriformes > Polypteridae > Erpetoichthys > Erpetoichthys calabaricus. The sequence continues at coordinate 84,436,845 of NC_041403.2, forward strand.
GTAATACCGAGGAGCCCCAAGTTCACTGCCTAACAGATCGTTTTTATTAACCAATTAAGATCTTTTAGCATTAGCAGAAAAAGTAACAACAAAATTTTAATATTCCTTGTTTTCAGTAACCCCTACAGCCAATCATTTTTTCCAAGTTCAGGTTTCAACCAGATTGAAAACAACTGAGATGGTGAACTTACCGAGTTGAGCAATCCAATGAGAAGCAGTGAGAGCGACGAAAGAAGCATGATTCCTAGTTAGCTTTAACAAATAAACCGAAAACTTCACTAAGTCCCAAGTCTCGGGGAAATAAAAGTAAGTCTGCTTTTTAACTCGCCCCACCGCTCGCGTTCCCCGAGTGTATGCTGAGGCGCCCAGTGCTGAGCGCGCTCTTATATAGCGGAGCGCGGCGCGTGCTTTCGGTGACGTCAGCCTTGGCCGTGTGTTGCACACTTCAGAAACTATTTCAGGAATTTTTCTTGGTGAGTTTTCCGTCCAAGGCAAGCACCTCCCTGTCTAACTTTTTTTTTTCCTTAAATGAAATTTTCCTGCAAACTATATTCCACTTTCTTTTGGATATACACCATACAATGAAAACAATTTTAAACAAAGTTTAATACTTTTGTTTTTTAGGTAATCTGTACTCAGCTGCGTTACCTACCTCTTCGAGGTTGCGTGGGCAAGTTAATGAATGTCTGATAACCCGAGGTCCCGCAAAGTGGCGTGAAGAAGTCAGGCTGCGGTGAGAATTGTTTGCCATTTTTTTAGCCCCCTTTCCACGCGTAAGAGCCCCCGGGGTCACGTTGTCCGCCAACACTGAGCTAACGTATGACTGCGCGGTGACGTCGATGCAAGCTTTATTTGCTCAGTTGCTCAGCAAAAATCATCATTCTGCTCAATCCAAGACGAACTTGGGCATCGGCCTTCCTGTTTTGCTGGACCCCCGATGATGTGAGCGCGGTATCTTCAGTCCATTTTAACTGTGTTTATACAGGGGAGCGGCCTGGCTCGCCTACTGGAACAAAGCCTAAACGGGACGCCTGGTTGAATCGTTCCACCGTAATATGATTAATAAAAAAGGCACAAAAAGTCAATTAATGTTTGTATAAACATTTCTTTCCAAGATGGGGTGGGGAGGGGGATTGGATTGGAATGTTATTTAAAAAAATCACTCCGTATCACCATATCAAATCTGAGCATTTCTTGTTTTATTATCATTGGAGAGGCAGAAGTAACAGCCGCGGAAATATTTTCCAGCAGGGGCTTTGGAAATAAAGTTGAGTTTAGTTTAGAGCTTCTATTTTTGGCCCCTTTTCCTCCGTATGCCTTTGTGCTAAGCGATTCCAGATGGAGGCGCAGACTCCAGACGTAACAATATTGCCATATTTGGTATGGCAGTAGCCGAGATTATTAACATATTTCAGCCTCACTTAGCAAACCACAAAGCATTCCTGACAGCTTAAATGGTTGTTAAACGCGTTCCCTCACAGGAAATTCTTTCCCGTTTCTTGGTTTAATTTAGTTTTCACGCAACCTGTCCATCACTATAATAATACAAAAATATACAAAAGAAGGGGTCCAACTTTCCATAATGCTTGTGGTACAGTCGAAGGAAAAAAATCCTGTAGTACATCGCTTTAGTCGGCCACTTCACCTATAGTTCAAAAAACCTTGCGTTCTCGGAGATTCTGAAAATGTACACCTCAGTTCAGGGCAGAGGAGGCATTTCATCAGAAACCGAAGATGTCATTAATAACTGAGCAAGAGCCCGAGTTTGGGCGGTGTTGAAAGTAGGCGATATAGACAGAGAGAGACGGTAAGAGACACCGAGATTCCAGCGAAAATGGTTACGAGCGTGATGAAGGACGAGAACACGGAGTGCAGGTTCCACGTGTCGTTTAATTCGGCAAAAGCAGAAGATGTACAAAGTGGCTGAAGAAGATTTCAATTAGGGAAGATGCTGGTGAGTTCCGATTCGTACGAATTTACATCATTTTGTTCCTAAAGGTGAATATTTTATTCAGAGTTTTAGCAACCCTCGCGCACGCACATAATTTTAATACATTCTTTTCGGAGTGGAGTGGTGTAGTGTTGTCTCCGGAGACCTGGCTTCTTTTCACGGTCGGATATTACCTTTGTGCGCTTTGTGCTTTTTCATGCAGTCTCATCGCACTTCACATGTGTGTTGGTTAGACGGTGTGAGTGTGCGCTGTGATGGACTGGCATCCCACCCAGGTGCACCAAGTGCGAACGGAACTGCCTCCCGCTGTAAGCAGTACTCACACAATGATCACCTACGACCCATCTATAGCTAAGAAAAATAGTGAGTGTGCATAATATTGTGAAGCGATATTGTTTTCTGATTGGCGTCCTGCTGGTCGCTTTACTTATGGAATTGCTAGCACACAGTATGTGCTCATCAATAACGTCAGTGATGCCCCTTCTTCTGTCCTTAAATGTTTACAGTCACTGTTTGTTTTTAATGTACCCAAACGAAGGAATTCATGTATGTGTATGTTGGGGTGGTTCATACGTTGTCGCGGTATATTTTTATATGCTGCAACATCTTTAAGTTTGCAAATAAGTAAGAGTACACTAGTACGACTGGACAAGTTGCTCGTCATACCCTGGACATAGTAATAGCGCTGTTTATTAAGCCGACACGCCCCTTTGTTGGAGTAAGAGATACTGGGAAAGGCAAGAATGAATGCGCGCATGCAGGAATAATCTGCTGTCTCATTCTTACAGTGAGGCATCTGTATTACGTATTTTCTCTAAACGGAATACCCAGTGTATAATCCACGCACTCCATAAATAATACAAGGAAAAATTGAAGTTTTTGAAACAGAACACATATGGCAAACATAAGGTGGAATCAGACGTGCCATTCGAAACAGATGATTGCCTATTACATAAACAAAAATGCATCATGAAAACCTACATTGTTCTTAGTCATTTTTTTAAATTTATGGTATGCAATCAACCTTTTAATGATGTTGGCCTGTAATAATATGTTATCAGATGTTATTCATATCCCTTAACATATGAATGATGCTGACCGGTGTCCTCAGATTGTACAGTTGTGTTGATGTTTTGTTAGTCTGAGCATTGTTAAATCCAGTTTTGTGAAAATGTCACTGTTAAGGCAATCTCGCCTTTTATTGTACAACAAAGCAGGCATTACAGCAAAACATATTTACCTTTCTCTTCTCATAAACAAACAACTGGACTCCTTTGGGTAAGAAACCTTGTAGAATACACATGCTACACTCTAAACATACATTATGATAAGTATGTATTTTAACAGTACAAAAATTAATACAATAAAAGGTTAACATAATGATATTAAACCGATATATGTACATAAATTTACATTTAAGCAGTGTTTGTCATTTTGTCATTTTAAAATCCGTCTAATCTAGAACAGGGTTGCTCATGTGGTTGCAAGAGCCTTATAGGCAAGGTTTTAGCTGTCAATATCAATTAATTGTTTCATTTCCGTAAACTCACAATGGTACAGAATTCTAAATTTGCATAAGGGAATGCCCCTTTGCAGCAAAGCTGCACATTCTTCCTTATAACCCCTATATTTTTTAACAGTGAGAAACAAAAAATCAGTGATGGTTTGGAAAATAATTTTTCATTGTGTTCTGAATGTTTTTTGTTATGGAATCTGATCTGATTTATGCTGAGTAATTTTCAATATGCTAGAGAAACATTCGCAAAGCCTATATTAGAAAAGCAACATTTCCTTCTCCACTGGACAACATGAATGGCATTCTGTAAACAATGGATTACACCCAATGGTTAAATTAACTGTGGTCATTTTTTATAAGTTAGTGTAATTAAAGGTTGTTGTTAATCTCTTGCAAATAAATGAAATGTGTGTTGGAGGTATATGATAAAAATGACATCACTAAACTGTTTAGCTTGACATATTTTGATCTGACATAATTGTAAGATTTAATTTAAAAGCAGAATGAAACATGTCAATTTAATACTAATAATGATAACATTATAATTGCTGACTGCATTGATATTGCTGAGACAAACAGTACAAAGGTTTATGCTCTTGAAAGTTTTTTTGACAACTAAATTACAGCTAATTTTACAGTGCTGTAGAGAGTAGAATTTCAAAATGAGAGTAAAATGTCATATGTTTTTAAACTAATAATGTACTCAAGTTGAAAAGACAACATTTAAATGCAGAGTTGTTATTTGCTGCTTTTGGGGTGAGCCACTGACGCCAGAGAAAATGCTTTTCATACAAGTGTCCCATCTAATATTTCATACTAGTGAAATGAGCCTCTGTTCATTAATCTTTTATCTTTTGCTGTTGATTGTCAGTCTTGAGGAAGAGCGCAACATATTTAGAATAAATCTCTGATTGTGATTTGAATATGTTGTTTTTGTCTGAGCTTCTTTAAATGCTTTATTTTCCAGATGAATGCCCAGTTTAAGAAACAGCACTGGTGTTGTCATCATTGCAGAGTAAATGGAATAAACTTCATTATTATTCCTTGATCAAAAAAACATTGCATATTCAGGAAATATAACAAGCCTTGGATGGAGTGTTTCAATGCTGTAATCACAAGTATAATTTTTTCCTGGCACATTCCGAACGAATCCCAGTAGGAGAGCTTTTCCCTGTCAGACATTGGGGCATATCTCCCTACTTTTATGGTCCTATTACATCATTTTAGTATTAACTAAACACAGTTTCCATATACAATACATTCTTTAGAGTTTAAGTATGCAAAGTTCTCATTTAGGAGTTCCAAAAACGTTAATTTGTCTTGCTGCTGTGTGTTATTTGTTAAATATGTCACTGTGAGCCAGGACATAATGGAGAGATTTCAGTGTTTTTCTTTTGCATTTGATTTCAGGACAGACTACTAGATTGGAACTGTATGGTCTCAGATGGCTCTTCTGTTTTAGATGATTTACAACAAAGTACGTCATTTTAACTGAAATAATTACATATGCGACAGTTTTGAACGCACACAAGATGGTCTAAGCATGGAAATGGATTTTTGAAACAACCATATATATTTTTTTATAACTATCAGCAATTCTGATAATAAATACATGCTACACTCCTCATACTCCTGGTTTAAAACTCATTGGAGCGGGTTGTGTATATCTGAGGCAGACTGGTTTGCATAAGTTGGTCAGTGACTTGCAATTGCTGACTACAAGTTAGGTTTCAGCTTGCACAAACCATGTACATAATAAAAGCAGATTAAAAATGCAAAGATAAACTGGTGATGAGTATTTATGTTTTATGTGTGGAAGATGTGGACAAATGATGGTTAATTTCCTGCCACTGACTCACTATGTCGTCCTAGACAAATAATCCATATTACTAAACGAGAATGGTAAACCGGATATGGACGGTGGGACCTGCCCGTGGACGCAAAAGACATAGTGCGCAAGTGCCACACAAAGAAGAGTGAAACGGGAGAGACTACGCACGTGCGCAGGTGCCACACAAAGCCCCCCCCCCCCCCGCAACAGAGCAAAACGGGAGAGACTACGAACCGTCAGAGTAGGAAACAAAGTAAAACGTCATAAAAAAGTTAAAGAACAGGGACAAACACATGGAGAGCAGGTTACAGAACAAAGCCCCCCTCCCCAGAGTAAAACGAGAGAGACTACGAACCGTCTGACATGCCGCAAGCAGGATAAAGCGAGGTCAGAAATAAAACACAGAGTAGGAAACAAAGTAAAAGTTTATAAAGGGATTAAAGAACGGGGACGAACACATGGAGAGTGGGTTACAGATGATGAAAACTGGAATGCAACAGCTTCAAAAAAACCTAGGCACGAAACACATGCACACCGAGATACAGAATATAAAGGCAGAAACAATGACAGTTAAACGTCCACACCACACAGCGGAGGCAGACCTGGAAGGTGCAGGCGCCTACATCGTGCGTCGGAAGGCGTGGTAAAGTACAAAACGCAAAGGCGCCTACACAGCATGGTGAAAACCGACATAATATGGAAGGCGCAGGCGTTGCCGCCATATTGTGAGTGGCACTAATGCGTGGTGAAGGCGCAGGAGGAGACATAGTAAAACAAGAGGAGTCAACGCCCCACCCCAGAGTGAAACGGGACACACTACGGAGTCCACAAAGGTTCATACATCAAACCCGAGATGGTACGGACACGCGTCTGAAACCGCGGAAGCAAAACTGTCTCGGCTCCAAAACCAAACAGCTCAACAACTAACACAGCTTCGACACCGAGCCCGCGTGGACAGATCTAATGAACGTGGACGCCTACAACGCGCGTCTCAAACTGCGTAGGCAAAGAAGGCACGGATTCAACATGACACAGCTCGAGTGACCGAGATACAAACACGCGCCTGCCTGGATATAATTAATGAACGCAGGCGCCTACAACGTGCGTCTGAAATGCCGCAGACCAGGCAGGCACTGCTCCAAAAAGAAAGAGCTCGATTAAACGAGATACGAAGTGAAACGGGAAACACTACAGAGTCCGCAGTGCTCCACAATGCACCGCATAATAGTTCGGAAAGAGCTTCGTAGTAACAGTGGGGAGACCCAGAGTGACACGGGTGAACGCTCCGTATTAAACATACGTCATCCTCACACGTCTAAACTATACATCATAGGTGAATCACATTACAGTGATGCATTATTAACAGTACGATAAACATCACAGTATCGCAAAAAAATGAAAATTATTACTCGAAAAAGGGAAAATATATTCACCACCGACCAGGTGTCATTGAAACAAAAGCAGAATAAAACGAGATCAGAAATGAAAGACAGAGTAGAAAGCAAAGTAAAACGTCATAAACAAGTTAAACGAGGGGGCCAAACACATAGACAGCAGGTTACAGATAATGAAGACCGGAATTCAAAAGCTTCTAAAACAAAAGCTCGACTGACCGAGATACAAACTGAAACGGGAAACACTACGGGGTCCGCAGTAGTCCACAATGCACCGCATAATAGTACGGACGAAGCTCCGTATTAACAGTGGGGGGCCCCAGAGTGACACGGGCGAACGCTCCGTATTAAACGTGCGTCATCCTCACACGTAGCTGCCCAGCGGGCACGGGTTCAAAACGCCGGGGGCGGAGCCCCCTTGTTTAACCTGTTTTAGGTGGCTTTCTAAGAATTCAAGTATGTAAAGGTGAATAAACATTATACCTCTAACACATCTAATGAAGGAGCTTAGGATATCAGGGTAATTTCTAAAAGAAAATCTGATTTCTTTTATTCATTTATTTTATTATAGTGGATGATGCAGTTTACAGCATTGCTATCTTGTAGTTTTGGGACTTGTCTGTTTGTTGTTTCGTGTGCATTCATGTGGTGTCCACTTTGACTTTCTCTGGGATGATTCATTTGCTTTCATAGTCAAAAGTGTTGCTGCTATGTGGATTGCCTCCTCTAAACATCTCTAATGTCTCTATGTGCGTGTGGTAGTGTTTCAGAGTGCTCTGCAATTGCACCTCTTCAGAGGATTCTGACATGCATTTAATTATTTTAATTTATATTTTTATTGTATTATTGTATCTCAAATACATGTATATATTCCATTGATTTTGGCGTGGACTTTAATTGTTTAAGGGTTAACATATTTTTTGAAGTAGTTGAGTTCCAGCCTTCTTTTTATATTTTGTGCTTGAATGCATCTCTGAGTTAATATTTAATTTGTGTCCTACAAGCAGATATCTCACCCTTGTGTTTATATGCATAGCTAAATGTTGGCAAATAAAGATTCAAAAGTCATGCTATAATGAAGTTGTTGTTCATGGAATTCCACCTGCAATCTCTCAGCAGGCTTCTAATACATCATGCAGACAACCATAATTTGTAGCCAGCTCACTGGCACATTCTATTCACTATTAAATTACATAAGTAGAGAAAAAAATAATTAAGGAAAGATCTCAAACATTGACAGCTAATTTTACAAAATGGGTATTGATATTTCTGCCAGAAGGTAGTGGAATGATATGTCTCTCTATTATAATAAAAAAAATCCTGGGACGAGACGAGACTTTTTCAGAGAGATACTTTCACATCCCGTGAACGAGACTTTGTGCCAAAAGATTTAACCACACCCAGGGCCGAAAATAAAAGACAAAGAGTAGATGACAAAGTAGAACGTCATAAAGAATTCAAAAACCTTGGTGGTGCAATACACATGCAGAACAGGTTAGAGATAATGAAAGTACTAAAATTCAAAAGTCTCAAAAAAATGATAGTAAAGATCGCAGTAGCACAAACAAATGGAAATTATTACTTGGTGAAATAACGGAACAGCGAAAAGAAATCGAATATATTGTTCGGATTTAAACTTTAAGTCGGAGATTTAAAATTTGTGTTGCCATCAGGGGAAAGTAGTGTTTCTTCCCAATGAAGAGGCGTATCCGCGAGAATTAAAAGATTAGTTGTTTGATGAAAGTGAAATCCACATACGTGAGCGGCAGAGACATGAAGTGTCTGTAGTGTAGCACAGGCCTTGGGGGTTGGCGAGTGAAGCGAGCAGGGGGGCAAAGCCCCCTAGTTTACATTTAAATAAATTAAGTAATTTTAAATTTAACAAACTTAAGTTTATTCAGTATATTAATGTTATTCTTCGGTCTGTTTTCTGTACCCACGTTTTTCATCAGGCAGCCCAAAACAGGGTGCCAGTCTCTCACAGGGCATACTCACATACTCATATTCATACCAGAAGTGCCCGTTTTAAAATGCCAAAGAAACTCCCTGCAAGACAGAGCCAGACTTGGTTAATAAGCGACCTATTTCTACTACTATAAAATACATCACTCAATTAAAATAAATTTTATGTCTGAAAATCTTACAAAAAGAGTTGCTATACAGGGTGGTCCAGATCTAACTATGCAACTTTTAATGCAATGCAATAATTGCATAGTTAGATTTGGACCACCCTATATATTTATTCATTTACACAGAAGGTTTTAAATACTGTCCTGCGGTGGGTTGGCACCCTGCCCAGGATTGGTTCCTGCATTGTGCCCTGTGTTGGCTGGGATTGGCTCCAGCAGACCCCCGTGACCCTGTGTTCGGATTCAGCGGGTTTGAAAATGGATGGATGGATGGATGGGTTTTAAATACTCCTTTTTATATCTTTCACTTCTTGAAAATAAGATTATGTAATTTGTAAGATATATTCAATATATTTCAAACCCACTTAATCCAACTTGAAGTCATACAAGGCTGGAGCCCATCCCATGAGCAGTGGCTGCAGTGGCCCACCTAGAAGAACGTTTCAGCCCATTGCAGGGCACACTCACACATAAACCTATACTCGCTCATATAGGGACGGGTTAAAGTTATCAGTTAAGATAGTACACGTGTCTTTGGGATGTGGAAGGAAAGCCAGATTACCTAGAGCAAAAACAAAAAAAAAACAGACAGACACTGGGAGAACATTTAAAGTCTACACAGACAGAGAGTTTCAAACCAGGTCTCCAAGATCTTTGAGAGAGCAGTGCTAACAAATACAAAACACCATTCTACCCTTGTGAAAATATAGCTCAGGATAATTGAGTATGTTATCTTTGTGCTAATTATCATAATATAAATATGTGATGAAGATGATAAATGGTAACTGCCTTGATGTTCATTTACATTTGTTAATAGGATGATAAGCATTTTAATGGACAGATTAAGCTTTCATTTGTAGTACATTAATTACATTGATTATTCCAGAAAGCGCTTTTTGTTTTGGTAATGATTTGGTATTGAGAACTGCTTCATCCAGTCTCTACTAAATGCATAGATTGTCTGCCTGTAAGCAATAGTCTTCATATTGATGTAAGATTTCTCTGCTGACATTTCTACCTTGGACGTTTTGTTCATGCACTGAAGAATTGTTGGTCTTCCTTAACAGGTTTCCTTTGGATCTGTATGTAGAAACTACATTTTAGGAAGTGAAAATTGTGATCATATTGACATGGATTAGAGCACTGGCAGGTGAGGTCAAAGTTTATCACAGAACTCTGGTTTTCAACAAGTCAGATTGGGCTTTCAAAACTCTAAAACTGAGACAGTCCTTTACATCTTAGCAACACTCATTGTATGTTGCACTTCCTTTTATAAATGAAGAATTCAAAAGTCATACCAAGCAAAAGAATTAGCCCAAATGTCGAGACACGACAGATGAGTTTTATCCAGATAATTACATTTTTTTAACAGATGAATCTTTGGCAAGATGCTTACTTAGGACTATAGAAAGAGTCAGTGATACTGTATGTGCTCAAATAGCAGCCTTATAGACTTCAGTCTAATGTTACAGCCACTCTTTCTGTTGTATTAAAAAATAAATAAAACTGGTTTCTGTGATACACAAATGTACAGAAGCTTCTGGAGAAAATGGAAACATAAAGTAGATTACCTAGCATTTACCATATGTTGTTTAATTTAAAAACATACTAGACTGATAAATTAAATATGACACACAACCCCACATTTGTGAAATGATTGTATCCCCATATTGGATTGTATATGTAGCCTATATTTTGTTTCACAGTCATTTGTTTTTATGCACTTGATCACTTAATCTATGTGGACAATAGCTGTGGTGTTCAGGTGGTATGTTCATGTTCACGTTTACTTAATAAGAGGTACAGATCATTGTGTGTTCTTGAAGTTTCATGGTTTCCCTTGTAGACATTAATGTTAACTTAAAGTTGGACTTTGCACTTCAAGGTAAATGTTAATGTAAAAAAAATGCAAAAGAAAGAAAATCCACAATAGTTTAGATATGATGACATAAAAGGTTTGTCTTGTAAGCAACTGATAGCAGCAGTCTAATTAGCCTGTGGCAGAATTAGTACAGCTCAGTTCAATTTAATGTCTACTGTATTAATTTCAACAGGCAAATTATTTTACTGAAATAAGGTACTGTATGGTAGATTACATTTTATCATTAGAGTTAGAGTGTTACTTTCTCTTCATTTTAGTTGATCCCCAATAACAGATTTTTGTACAACCATTTCAAAATTTGTGAAGCCTTAAACATTCTCACTTTTAACTTGGTACAATATCAAATATATATTGTTTTGTAAGCACAATGCTTGGAAAAGTGTGACCACTTTAACTGTTTTTTATTACTACTCAAATTATTATAATAAATCTGTTTATGTATGCGTTTCTGATATTTTATACGGTTGAATTATAGTAGTTCAGATGAATGCAAATAAAATATTGTATCCAGTTGTCATAGTCAGAAAAACTTTTTTACATTATCTTAGATAATATACCTGAGCTATGAAATTAAGTACTTTAAAGTATTACAGATATTTAGACAAGAACAGGCCATTCAGCCCAACAGAGCTTGCCAGTCTTATACAATGAGGTCCTCCAAAATAACATCATGTCAAGTTTTGAAGGTCCCTAGAGTCCTACTGTCTACTACTTGGTAACCTATTCCATGTGTCTGTGGTTCCCTGTGTAAAGGAAACCTTATTAATATTTGTGTGAAATTTACCTTTAACAACATTCCAACTATGTTGCCATGTTCTTGTTGAACTCATTGATCCATTGTATTCAAAATTCCTTTCATAGTTTTGAACACTTCAGTCATGTCACCTCTTAATCTCATTTTGTTTAAACAGAAAAGGTAAAGCTCTTTTATTCTTTCCTCAAAGCTCATACTCTGCAGACCTGGGGTCTCATGCATAATGCCGTGCGTAGAATTCACACTAAAACATGGTGTACGGATAAAAGCAAAAATGTGCATATGCACAAAAAAATCCAGATGCATGAATCTATGCGTACGCCAATTTCCACGTTCTCCCGCTACATAAATCTCAGTCTGCGTGAAAAGTAACGCATGTGTATACGCCTGCTTCCACTCCCCAACTCCTCCCAGAATTACGCCTCCTTGAATATGCATATCAGTATAAATAGCCTTTAAGATCATCTTTCTGTGAAAAGACAATGGCAAAAGCAAGTGGAGGCAAGGAAAAACATACTATTGGTTTAAACAGTGGTATAAACAACAAAAGGAAGTTGATCGAGTGACATAGAGTATCGGAGAAACTCGAATGTTCAAGTTCACAAAGTTGCACAGTGCCCGAAGTAAAAAAGAAGTTGTCAGATATCAAAGTCGCCATGAAAAGGCGAGTCGTAGCCCACTGTCTGAGAGTCATATGGAAGCTTATTAGGGTACAGAGAAAAGAAAAAAAATAGGCACACAGTGGGAAAAAAGCACAGAACTTTAATCTCAACATTTCCACTTTAATCACAGTTTATTTTGTCATTAAAATAGAACATCATAAACTTTATGTTAAAATCTTTAATTTACTAGTTTCTCAAATACCATCTTAACTAAAGTATCACGTTAAATGCTTTGTATTGTACTTGTTCTTTTATGTGCTCAATGTGTGTGAATTACTACGTGATTCTTAAACGGGCTTTCTCTTCCTTCGAAAGGACATAGAATCCATTACATTTGCGATATTAGAGCTCTCTGAATAAATTAAATACTGAGATGTATACTTGTTATAATTTTCATGATGATAGGAATGAAAGCATGTTATTAAACATGGGAACACGGTGGCGCAGTGATAGTGACGAGCTGCTGCCCCGTCCAGAGATTGTTCCTGCCTCTCACAAGATGCTTGCTGTACCATGCGCCACCTTCGATGAAATAATTTACTGCAGCAGTACTGTCTCTTTCAAATGTACTAACCCCCAATTCCTGTCCTTCCTTTTCTTTCTCCAAGTACCCAATCACCACACAATCAGCTCTGTAATAGACGTTAAGCCATATGTATGCTTAGAACGCCGATTCTTCAAAACTTTTAAGGAACATTGAAATATCTTCATAGTACATGTTTAATTATTCTATCCATCTATCCATCCAGTGTCACGCCAGTCCCAGCAAGAATACAGCGCGAGGCAGGAAAAATCCCTGAACGGGGCGCCAGCTCGTCGCTAGTGCTGCGACACAGTGTCCTCACATGTTTAATTATTAATAATATAGATTATTTAATTGATGTTAACATTTTATCTGTATAATGTAATAAACATATTTTGCTACATTTCATCTCAAAAATGATATTGTCATCATATGTAAATACTCACTTTATAAAGTGGCTCAGGTTGTACAATATTATAACTATTGCAAGTTTACAGTGAGGTAACTGTACTTATAAGTACAAACAGTTCTACAAGGAGCACTTGATGGACTGATTCAGTGCATTTATAGTTCTTGGGATGAAACTGTTTTTGAACCGCAATGTCCGAAAGGCTCTGAAGGGTTCGTTGTATGAGAGCAGTTCAATAGAATGTGCGCATGGCTGAGGCAATATGTTCTTGATGCTGTATAGCAATAATTCTTTTTCCGATCAGCAGCTGTAGAGCCATGATTCCCCACTCAGATACAGTGGGATAAATACTTGAGAGTAACAACGCTAAAGAAGATATGGTATTTGGGATAATTTGGCCATTCCATGGACAATTATATTGTTACAGGTTAATTACAATCGGATGCCTTAAACTAATAAACAATATGCGGTTAATTTCAGTGTATTTGATAAAGCTGTGTCAGGGATGTGGATCTAAAAAAGAAAAGGAAACCACACTGGAACAAAAGCTCTGCTTTGATGCTGGGTGCCGCCAGTTTGCAAAACCGAGTGGAGAACTTGTGTACAGCAAGGATTGAGCTGGCGTGGAAATGTGCGTGGCTTTAAACCAAGTTTAGTTTTATACATCACGATGTGAGCGCGGAAGCGGGAGTACGCAACATTTTTGTGCGTAAGCACCATTTATACATGAGGCCCCAGGAATCAGCCTACTTGCTTTTCTCTGGGCTGTATCGTCAGCTGGAGACCAAAACTGTACATAGTAGGGCTACAATAATCAGTCGACATAATCGCCGACGTCAACTACAAAAAATCGTCGACGCAGATTTTTTATTGTCAACACATCATAAACAGAACCTTTAATAGAGGCTCCAGTCACAAAGAACCACATTGGTTTTTGTAACTGCAATGCACTACATGAACGTCTGGAGGCAATATCGTTTGTTGTTGTTTGTCAAGACTGCACACAGTCCTATCAACGAAGAAGAACGTCTGAGGAGAAGAATGCAGAGGAAAATAAATGTGGTTGCAATGGCGAGACACATAGAGGAGGGGGAAGGAGATGGAAAAAAATTGAGACAGAAACTTTCTAAAGTGTGGGAGCACTTCACCGAAAAAGAAAAAAAACATGAATGCAGATTATGCAAAGCGGAGCTTTCTTTTCACAGCAGCACCACTGCAATGCATGAGCATCTGAAACGCAAGCATCCTGGAGCTGTGATGCTACCGTCTCTTGAGAGGTAAGTTTAAGCGAGTAAAGTTAGTGTCACGTGTTAACGTTGATGATTGTACTGTAATGTGTATATCAAGGTTTCAACAATGATAGTTAACCCTTAAACCGACACATACTTTGGGGTTAATGCACCCCTGGACGCCAAATACTTTTTTGCTGCACTTTTTAAGTAAACGTCACAATTCACAAAGAAAATGTGAAATTTTAATGGAACGCGTATTTTTTTTCATGCAAAGAGCATCACAATTACTGCAACACTGATAATTTTGCACACCGCAAATGAAATGTAAAAACTATATAAAAAACTACTGCAACAATCTATTATTATATGTTCAAGGTGCACCTTAAATCTTTGGCGAAATTCAGTAAATCACCGAGCCCACTGTGCTTGAACTGGCTGCATGCAAATACATAGAGGTAAGCACTGATGCTTGCAGGCTCGTCTAGTGCAGCGGCTGAATCCCATAGATAGTGGGGCTGCAGTTCTGCCGGGATCGGCAGTGGTTGTGAGCTGGCTGCTCAAATAATATACAGCTTTGACTGATCAGCTCCGGCACGCTGGCAAATTGGTCTGTGAAGCAAATATAGCCAGTTGCGGGGTTCAATGAATATATATCACCGAATATACTTGGCTCTGGCGTGCTGGCAAATTGCACTGAGAAACAACTTTAGCTGGTTTGGTGATTTAAATGTTAAGTGAATATAATTTCAGTTATGTTTGCTAACATTTTTGGAGCTATAGTAAACGAGTGAATAGGAGTAGCTGAGCCGTCCTAGTTTTTTTTTTCTTCTTTTTTCGTATAATATTTGAGTTCATATGAATAGTAAACCATCTCTAACTAACGTTAGGTAACTTGTGTTTTGGAGTATATCAGTAATTAGCATGTTACATATTTTAGTCCGTTATTTTTTTATTTTGGCATAATACTGTATAGTACATGATGTGATAAACTACATCACTTTTCCTTCAGAGTGTGACGATTAAAACATCTTTCTCTGTCTGCAAAATCATTCTTGTGTATTCCTGCTACCTCTACTCCCTCTGAGCGTCTCTTCTCAGCAGCTGGGAACATTGTCTCAAAGAAGAGAGCCAGCCTCACACTCCAGAGCATGTCGAAATGCTCACGTTCCTACACTGCAATCAGGAATATATGAACTGAATCTTTTATTAACTGTACATTATTGTTTTATTTTATTTGAATTGAAGCTTTATTTAAACTTTTGGACTTTAAGACACACCAGTGGCCAATTTTGGTCAAGTTAAATGCACTTTTTTTGTTTAAGACTATGTGCACTTTAGTTTGTATTGTTTAATGTATTTCTTTTTTATTGTGATGGTCACACTAATATAAAACATCTGATTATTTTCAAGTTCATATGTTTCACTGGTTGTTATTTTAATTTGATCATTATTAACTTTAATCATCAGGGTGACATTCACAGGTGGACAGACATGAGCAGATGAGGTAAGACATGCACTGGAGCCCAGAACAGGCTGTGCAACCACAGGTCACAGGCATCAAAATAGTCAGGCTTGAAATAATCGTGATTATTTGACTAATCGAAAAAAAATTGAACAATTAGTCGACTACCAAAATAATCATTAGTTGGAGCCCTAGTATATAGTACTTCAGATGAGGCGTCACCAGTGTGTTATAAAGCTTGAGCATAATCTACATGGACTTGTGCTCTACATATTGTACTACCTAACATTCTGTTAGCCTTCTTAATGGCTTCTGAACACTGTCTGGAAGTTGATAGTGATGAGTTAACTTTGAATCCTTCTCATAAGGAATATACTTTGAATTTTCAAACCTCCCATTATATATTCAAATTGAACAGTTTTACTTCCAATGTGTAATACAAACTGACATTTAATTTCATCTGCCACAAATATGCCCAAGCCTGTATGCTGTTCAAGTTCCTCTGTAATGATTCAATGGATTCCAAATTATCTGCCAATCCATCTAGCTTGGTATAATCTGCATACATAAGCAGTTCGTTATTTATATTAGCACTGACTCTTGTAGGACACCACTCTTCACCCGATTCTGATAAGATTCCTTGCACCATCATGTTCTGCTTCCTGTGTATGGGGTACACACTATCTCTCTAAAGGGCACCAGGGCCAGGTATACCAATTCTGTACTAGTATGCAGGCCAGCCAACTCCTCCTCCAGTTCAGTGAACCTGAACTCAAGGTGCTAGATTAGTTGGCACCTCCACCAGATGTAGTCTTCAAGTGAGACTGGCTCATCAAAGTTTATTTCAGTCACAGACTATTATAAATAACAAAGTGACAAAAGGAACTATATAGAAATAAATAAATAGAGGGCTTTCAGTAGTACAATTTTTTTTTTATAATTTCATAAGTATGTTTTTAAAAAGCATATGAAAAAACAGCACATATCTGTTTTCAGGATATATTTTCATTCCACATGACACCATGTTTCTAATGCGGTTAAAGTAGCTGTTCTAGCCTACAATTCATTATGTCATATTAAAATATCTTCTTTTGCTTATTTTTGAATTTAAATATTTATGCTGACTTTAGTCTGGTAGAGCTTTCTTACCATACCTTCAGGGAATGACCTTATGGTAACTCCACAGTTATGCTTCTGTGATAAATGTGAAGTTAGATCTTTATAAAGTCCTGTCCTAATGCTCAGTTTTATACTCATATGTCCAGTTGTTTCATAGTTGAAATCAAATAAAATTCACTTGTGATACAACAATTATATTTAAACACTCTACAACAAATCAAAAAAGTAGTAAGAAAACAATCAAAAGATAAAGACATTTCCTACCAAAAATATCATTACTAATTTCTACATACATGTGTAACAGTAACAGTTCGTCTTCAACTTTAAATTTAATGTTAACATAGCATCTTAATATATTTGTTGGGTGATCATATTCGTATTTGAATTTGAATGCATATTAAAAGTTTATTTTTTTCCACATTCAAATGAAGGTTTCACATTACAGTTTAAATCTATTAATTAAATTGAATGTTTATAATCTTTTCACTCAGTTTTTACTATGAAACACTATAACTTTTTTCCATCTGTCTTGTCCAATATTCAACTGTTCATATTTTTAGTTGGATTTCTTTCTTAATAGCTAATGAAACAGGCATGCCCTCTCTGATGAAAATGTGCAATCATTTGTCTTTCAAATTCATACTTCTCTTTTGCAGCCTGGCACTAATCTTCTTTCACATTAATGAGAAGGTGGCTAGAATGTTGTATAGCACCTGTTTCTACCCTTGGTTTTCCAGCTGACAAGGACAGCAGCATCGG
Organism: Erpetoichthys calabaricus; assembly: GCF_900747795.2. NCBI lineage: Eukaryota > Metazoa > Chordata > Cladistia > Polypteriformes > Polypteridae > Erpetoichthys > Erpetoichthys calabaricus. The sequence goes on from NC_041403.2 coordinate 84,454,468, forward strand.
CTTTAATAGAGCAGCATAAGCAAAAGAAAAAATATAATAATAAATACATAGGTAATATTATAATTGTTTTTAGAATATTTATTAATATTGATCTTTATTTTTGTATTGAAAATTAAGCTTTGTCCATCATACTTTGCTTGATTAAGAACAGCTCCAAAATTTCTCATATGTGAGAAGTATAATAAATATTGTGAGAACAGAACATTAAAGGCCTCCTTACTGGTGAAATATCCTTAATACAAAATCATACAAATAGACATCAGTATTTTCAAGCCATATTTGAGTATGTTTAGTCAGATACCCATTTCTTGAAATATTCAAATCTTAATTATTGCTTCAGGTGAAACTCTCAGTATCAAGTACTGAAAAGACAGATCATTGAATACTGTTATGTACCATTGCATTTTATTTCTTTTATTTCCAAATTCCTGCGCAGATATGCATATTTATGAAACTCTCCACATTTAGTACAAATATTCATTTTTCTACATGGAGGCAGCGTTAAGTGATTACAATCTAGTTATGACCTGCAAATTACAGGCAGTATAATGGGGACTTCAAGGCAGAAGAAAATGGTCTTGTACTTTATATTGCCCAAGTGACCTGTGACAATAATTGCTGCTGGATGAATGTGCTGTGATGGGAAGCTGTCTGAAGGAAGAGTTGGTTAGAAGAGTAGATTTATGATAGACGGTAAAGATGAGTAAAACAAAATATGTTAGAGAAAATGATAAGGTGGGAAGGTTGTCAAGGGTAATCCAAAGGTGGATTGTAAAGAGGGAAATAAATAGAGTGTAGAGTGAAATGGTTTAGAAAGTGGTAAAATGCCTAAGCTAAGATACAAGGCAGCTCAACAATTCTGCACCTGTAGATGAAACAGCCCTGGTAAAAAAACTAAAAATATAACAGAAAAGTTGAAAATAGAGACTATGTTCAAGCAAATCATGCAAGCCACAATTAATCAACAGAATCCAATCACAACATTGATTTACTGTGTTCAGCCTAAACAAGAGACGAAATACAGGAGAAAAGTGTAAATGCTTTAAAACTCGTAGTCTTTAACTGTAGACACTAGAGACACCTCAGTCGTATGCTTCTGCAGGATATGAGGCTTCTGAAGATTGTAGACATGTTTGAAAGCATTAGAGACAATAGCTGAAGGGAAGACTAGCCACAAACTTTTTCCTGTTTGGCTTTATGGGCACTTTGCTTAAGTAAACTGTCACAAAAAGCGGATTGTGATAACCCAGAAATGTATATGTTATTAGAAACAGAAAGCTGGCGCATACCTAGATAGAGGTACGTTTCTTCAATGGACAGGGCAAAGGGCTTTCATAGCTGAGTATTTCCACTGTTTCTCCCATCCTCCAGTCACACTAAATGTGTTAAAAATGAAACTGTTAGGGAAATCTGCTTATGTGCAATTACAGAAAAATGTGAGTTTAGGATATACTGTATCTCAGCCGCCAAAGGTTAGTTTGTGATCATAGTAATATTTTGTATAATAATATGTTATACTGGGCAAATATAGGTCCTTCTGGATGCAGGAAATAAAATGCATTAATTAAAATAAAGCCCAGATCTAAAACCATGCTCAACTCGCACAGATTCTAGCACTTTTTTTCATGGTTTCGCCAAGCTATATAATGCTAATCATGTCACCGTATAAAAACCACAGTGCCATAGTAGAAATATTAACTTGCTGTGTGATGGGTAGGTACCTTTAGATTGTCCATATTTTTTCAGGTTTGCTGAAAACCATGCAGAATTTTTGTACCACTGTGACAATGTTTTCCAAAATAAGAAAAAAAATGAATATACCACATCAATATTTATTGCAAGCTTGGAAGGCGAGAGAAATTTTAAAAGAGCTGTTACTCAGGTGCAAAACTTAATTTTGGCATGGGAATTAAACCATGGAAAATGTTTGGTGGGTGCCCTGGGAATGGGGGGGTTGGGTTGGGCTGCTTGAGAATAAGCTGCATTCAGCTTTATGCTGCTTCTTAAATTCTGATGATATCATCAACAATTTACCAAAAACAATGGATTGTGTGACAACCTTTCACATATAATAAATCTTGGTGAACTCCTGGTAATATAGAACTAACTTGACTTTGTACTTGACTTTTTAGGGCAAACTCAAGATTTATTTTAGAACTTTGCAGATTGGACAGAAATATTCAATCATATCACTGCTAGAGCAGAAAAATAGATCCTAAAAGATCTCAGATTCGGAAAGTTAGGTGGATAATTTTTGTTAAACTGCAACAGAGAATACTATAAAACATACTATACTATATAACATTTCAGAATGATTGGTGTACTTTAAAGCAGCACAACAATTTAAATAATAAATATTCTATAAAGGTATGGGTAGTCTAGTTCCTTTTAATAATAACATTTAATTTCATGCTGTTATGAACGATTATAGTATTGTTGGTGAAATGGGTGGAGAAGAGTGTCAGGAGTAATTTGTGACAGACGGGTATCAGCCAGAGTGAAAGGGAAGGGCTATGGGACAGTAGTGAGACCAACGATATTATATGGGTTGGAGACGGTGGCACTGACCAGAAAGAAGGAGACAGAGCTGCAGGTGGCAGAGTTAAAGATGCTAAGATTTGCATTGGGTGTGACGAGGATGGACAAGATTAAAAATGAGTACATTAGAGTAATGTTTCCCAACCTTGGTCCTGGGGACACACTGTGGCTGCAGGTTTTTGTTTCAACCAGATTCCTAATCAGTAACAACACCTCATAACACTGATCTCATTTAATTAGCTGGTATTTATTTACTTTTATTCTACATTCAGAAAAGTACAATAGCACGATTTTTACATTTATAAGACATTTAGAAATATTTCTGCTTTTGCTATAAATTTAAATGCTTAACTCTCTTTTGTTGATTTCATTATATTTTGCCCTTTCTCCGTGCAGTTTTTCCCCTTTGTTGTATCTTATTAATGAAAATTAAAAATGAGCAGAGCAGACACGCTGGCAAACAACACTGAATAAGCAAAGGCTGCTTTAGCATGAGACCCACTAATTAGGAAATAATTGATTAATTAAACAATTAGAGCACCTAGAAAAGTAGAATGAAAATCAAGATGAAAATATTGTTAAAAAGAAAAAATACATTATTCCCATATAACTGCTTGGTACATATTAATATATACAGTATATATAGACTTCTCTAGCGCCTTCAACACAATCCAACCTCTGCTCCTTAGGAACAAGCTGACAGAGATGGGAGTTGATTCATACCTGGTGGCCTGGATCGTGGGCTATCTTAAAGACAGACCTCAGTATGTGCGCCTTGGGAACTGCACGTCTGACATTGTGGTCAGCAACACAGGAGCGCCACAGGGGACTGTACTTTCTCCGGTCCTGTTCAGCCTATATACATCGGACTTCCAATACAAAGCGGAGTCCTGCCACGTGCAAAAGTTCGCTGATGACACTGCTATCGTGGGCTGCATCAGGAGTGGGCAGGAGGAGGAGTATAGGGACCTAATCAAGGACTTTGTTAAATGGTGCGACTCAAACCACTTACACCTGAACACCAGCAAAACCAAGGAGCTGGTGGTGGATTTTAGGAGGCCCAGACCCCTCATGGACCCCGTGATCATCAGAGGTGACTGTGTGCAGAGGGTGCAGACCTATAAATATCTGGGAGTGCAGCTGGATGATAAATTTAGACTGGACTGCCAATACTGATGCTCTGTGCAAGAAAGGACAGAGCCGACTATACTTCCTTAGAAGGCTGGCGTCCTTCAACATCTGCAATTCGATGCTGCAGATGTTCTATCAGATGGTTGTGGCGAGCGCCCTCTTCTATGCAGTGGTGTGCTGGGGAGGCAGCATTAAGAAGAAAGATGCCTCACGCCTGGACAAACTGGTGAGGAAGGCAGGCTCTATCGTTGGCATGGAGCTGGACAGTTTAACATCTGTGGCAGAGCGACGGGCGCTCAGCAGGCTCCTATCAATTATGGAGAATCCACTGCATCCACTAAACAGTGTCATCTGTAGACAGAGGAGCAGCTTCAGTGACAGACTGCTGTCACTGTCCTGCTCCACTGACAGATTGAGGAGATCGTTCCTCCCCCAAACTATGCGACTCTTCAATTCCACCCGGGGGGGTAAACGTTAACATTTAACATTATACAAAGTTATTGTTTGGTTTTTTTTACCTGCATTATTATCAATCTTTAATTTAATATTGTTTATTGTATCAGTAAGGTGCTGCTGGAGAATGTAAATTTCCCCTTAGGATTAATAAAGTATCTATCTATCTATCTATCTATCTATCTATCTATCTATCTATCTATCTATCTATCTATCTATCTATCTATCTATCTATCTATCTATCTATATATACTGTATATATATTGTGGCAGATTGCCGGGGTCATTACGTGGCCGGGATTACTAAAAGGACCGGAAGGTGGCAGGAATAGCTTCCGGGCCACAAGGGGGCAACTGCCCTGGAGCAGCAGAGGACCACGGGAGAAGAACAAAAAGCTTCTGGCCTGTTGGGACCCTTGGCCACCACCAGGGGGTGCCTCAAGCCTCATAGGACTCGAAAATAGTTACTTCCGCCACACTTGGCAAGATGGAGGAGGAACCTGCCAGGGACGCCTGGAGTGCTTCCGGTGCAAAGGGCTGCACTTCCGCCACACCAGGCGACATCATCAGACACCTGGAGCACATCCGGGCAGGGATAAAAGGTGCCGCCTTCCTACAGTCTGGGAGCCAGAGTCGGGAGTGGAAGTTGGACGAAGCTCCCAGGAGGAGAGTAGAGGCGGCCAAGGACTGAAACAGAGAGATATAGTGGTGATTATTGCTGTGTGCATTGTGTGCTGTGTGGAACTGTATTTATTTATGAATAATAAATGTGTGCTTTTTATAAAGATGTGATTTCCGACTGGTGGTGTCCGGGCAAATCTCACAATATATATATATATATATATATATATATATATATATATATATATATATATATATATATACAGTATATATACTTAGTTTTCTAATTTCTATATTGTTCCCAAAACACAGAACTTGGGATATAACACATCACTTAATTAGCCCAGGATTGCAATTAAAAACAGAAGCTGGTTAGAACAAAAACCTGCAGCCACTGTGTGCCCCCAGGAGCAAGGTTTGGGAAACACTGCATTAGAGGGTCGGCTCAAGTTGGACGGTTAGGAGACAAAGTCGGAGAGGTGAGATTGCGTTGGTTTGGACATGTGCAGAGTAGAGATGCTGAGTATATTGGGAGAAGGATGCTAAGGATAGAGCTGCCAGGAAAAAGGAAAAGAGGAAGGCCTAAGAGAAGGTTTATGGATGTGGTGAGAGAGGACATGCAGATGATGGGTGTAACAGAGCAAGATACAGAGGACAGAGAGATATGAAAAAAGATGATCCACTGTGGCAACCCCTAAAAGGAGCAGCCGAAAGAAGAATGAACTATTATAGTAGTTGTATTAAGACCTATACACAAATCACCAAATTCTGTAAAGTATTATTTTTTTCTGTTACATAGTGAAGTGAATATTGTGGATCAAACATTCACCAGCATGAAGAAGGTGCTCTCTTTTCTCTGTATACTGAACCCTCCTATTCATTCTGGAGAAATTATTTTTTGCTTGTGTAATTCAAGCACATTATGTGAAGGCCCATGTCACGTGGCGGTCCTGAGGGAGAGAGTATACAGAAGAGATGTTCAGGGAAACCATTCTCCTTTCCTTTTGAATAACTGGTGTTCTGAATTTCCTGGTATGATGGACAGAAGGATGGTTTTGAACTTCCGGTACCTGAATTATAAACCATAGTCATGTCACAAGTAGGCAGACCCTACTAAATATTGTGAACGATGCTTGGAAGGAACCACACTCAATTAAGTCATCTGAAAAAAACATTAATTTATGGGTATAACTGTCCAACAAATAGAGCAGGTGACGTTTTTGAGGAGAAAAAATACAAAAGAAATGATAATTAAAGGAAAGAAGACACAATGGAGTGAGCTCAAGATGTGTCCATCCACCCAGAAAACTATGAAGAAAGTCAAAGATAGATACAGTGAAAACAGAAACAAATAGCAAACTGTTAACAACCCAAACTCTTCAAGTACTTCCACTTGCTCAAGTCCATATCTGTGGGTTTCCCCAAAAAACTCATTACTAAAGAAAGAAAAGAATAGACTACTTGCTAACATCAAACCATGCTGTCGCAATGTGCAGTATCCTTTTCCTTGAGAACTGACATTCTTTATCTGTTTTTTTGTACAGTATTTATAGAGTTTTAGGTGATTTTCACTAGGGGGTTGTTTAGAGGTTTTTATGGTTTTGTTTCCCTTGGAACATTTTTTGTTTGTTTGATTGATTTTTTGTATACATTCTGCTTTTAAAATGCGTAAATGCATAGGAGAATGTCTTGTGTTTGAGTGATGAAGTTTAATTTGCCTGGTTTTCAGACCCAACATGCTTCAAGGGTTTGTGTGAAATATCTGAGGAAGGCCATTAGTAGAAAGAGGTAACTTCACATGTGAAAATGGAGGCCTACGGAAGTATAAAAATAAATGTACTATGAATAAGTGTGTGGCAAGCTCAACTTGGCCAAACCTAATAGGACTCAAGCATAAGAAAATTGTAACTGCACTACTAAGTAGCACTATCTAGTAAAATAAAAGGTGTCATTTTGCTTGACTTTTCACTAGTAGAGATCAAGAAATTTTTGAATGAAATTTTAATCAAATAGTTAAAACTGCATGGCACGATATACTTGGGAGATCCAGGGTCTACTAACTTGCAACAGTTTCATTTGTTGTAAATAGAATCACTCCTTTGATGTTAACCAGAGATGTGTGAAAGTTTAAGCAATGCTAGCCACTGATATGTTACTAGCAGTGACATAACCATATTTTTTTTTTATTTATATGTTTTCTAAAACAGTTTAATTTAAGCATAAGATTACAGTTTACAGTTGAATATCTCAGATGACATGCAGAAGTGTCTCCTTGATAGAGCATCATTCTGTTAGCAGGACACATTTACGCAAATACCCACACTTCCTTACCCCAGTCTGATCTACAGCCACTCGTTTTCTCTGAAAATTTGAATATATAAATATCATGTAAACTAGAGTATTTTGAGAAAAAATGTAGAAATGGGAAGAACATTCAGACTTCACAAAGTCCATGGAGAACAGCATTTCTAGCCACTATAACCGCCATACCACCCTAAAATATTTCACAAATTCAAATGAAATAATAGGTAACACTAAAATCTTTGGAGACCCAGGTTTAGATCTGTGAGTGAATCTGAGTGGGTAGTTTCTTGTAAATTAATAGACTTAAGCAAATATTTTAATAAAATATTTTAAAGACGGTTCATTTTTATTTGGTAAAAAGAGAGCAAAAAGTTAAAGAAAATCTTTAGGTAAAGAAATTTTTCAACTCTTATGGAAATTTGAAAGGTGGATCAGGCAAGATGCACACTAATTTCTTTATTAGGTTCTTATTATTTATATTTCACTGTAATAGCAATACTGTTTACGGATATGTATGGTGAAATATGCATTTTTCATATGGGTCAAATCTGTCTGATTGAAACAAAGATGGGATTTCCAATGAAATAGGAGTTATATCTGGATCTATTCAGCAGATGCTGCTTAGAAATAAGAATCACTGTCTTTATATGCCCCCCCCCCCCACCCCACCCTACCATAAGCACATCAAGTATCCCATTGTATTTTGTGAACATTTGCTGAGAACTTGAGTTCAGTACTTTTCAGAAATGTATTATCTTTTGTTCTGTGAAAAAAGTATGTATCAATTCTTTTACAGAAAATGCTTTGACACCTGGCTGGCTGGCATTTGGAAAACAATCAGCCTATTACATTTCATAAGGGTTAAATTACATTATTTTTTTTTTTTGCCAGTAACATTATGTTTCATGGGCACAAGAGTTGTTCATACTATTGTCCTTTGCTGATAACCATATACTGCATTTTTGACCGTGTATTAATACTTATAGACAAGTAATAGTTTTCAGTTCTAATTTTGTAGTATAGAAATTTTTCCAAATGACCTCTTACACAATGTGGGAATTTTTAGCCTCTTTCTGGCTAAAAATTGTGAGTTATTCCATTTGCTTATAACTTTAGTTATTGAAGTGGACTGCCCAGCTGGTATATTATTTCTAGAAACAAAGATGCTTTATGGGTAGGAAAAGGTAGGGCTAAGACCTGACAAGTTTTATGTGAGACAGAACCTTACATGGGTAAAAAGAGCACTTCTGTGTACCAGTGTTGGGGTGTCCAGGACCAGAGGGTGATGTACTTTGTCACTGTGAATGGTGGTCCAGAAGTGAAATCTATGATGACACCACAGGGAAAAGCAGTATTCCACCTTGGGAGAAAGTAGATAAATGTAGTGTTTTTCCAAATGCAAGAGGGTGTCATTTAGACACTGTCAGGTGTGCAGTGCTTTTTTCGGATTCTTTGTCAAAAAGAATGAACCCCTACACTGCACTGCAAAACATACCATAATAAAAAAGTAGTGTGATTTTTTTTCAGTTTTAGCTTTCAATTTTATTATTAACAGATTATTTATTTAAAAGTAGGGGGCTCTGTCCCCTGCGAACTTCGCTTGCAAACCCCCGGGCGCGCACTACATGCTAGCCAGTTTGCAGCTCTGCCGCTCGCGTATGGGGAAAAGGATGTACAATAGAGATTGAGTCCTTTTCACTGCTAGTATTTGTAGCAGGTTAGGGTGTATCACTTGGTATTGAATAATCTGCACATTATAGAAGTATAAGCTTAATTATAAGGAGAAAAAAAACTGGATCTGCCTCTTAAACATATCAAGTCCAAGTTACAAATATGTGCAGCATGACACTGCTTGATAGACTGAGAATTTGATAAGCAATAATGTGACAAAAAACATCTATCTCTCTTATCTATATCTACTTTATATCTATACCTGTTTATGGTGATTTTCAGTCTGTAAACTTCTTGAAAATAATTTTTTAAAAAAGAGAAAACTAGCGGATATCGAGATATTCACGCGCTATCACATCTTAAAGACTGTTATGCAAATATGCCGTGCTGTCAACTATACAGCTAAGGTGGTTCCTAACAAGACACTCAGTGCAGCAGGAATAGACTCTGGCACATCGCTGCTCTGTATTCGAACATACAGCTTCGAAAAATGAATTCTTTAGTAAAGGAACGGAAATCAAATGATCCTGCTACCTTTCCAATTAAAGTACAGCGCTCACCCAGCGTGAACACGATACCGAGTGTCCTATTCTGTGTAACAGGTGCCACGTCGAAGATAAGAACGATACCGCTGTACAAACGGACTTCAAACAAGTTCAAGTATTATTGCAACTTCTGCGTTCTGAAAAACATTTTGTATTTGTTTTCAGACATGAAAACATAACTCAGTTGTTAAGAGGAAATACCTCCGGAGTGTGCTTTCGAATCGATGACAGGAGCACTACCTGTAAGAAGTTTAGAAGTTTTTGTCTAGTATACTAATGGGTTTCTGCAGTTACTCTGTCGTACTTTCGAGTAAAGGTTAGATTACGGTGCGCCTCTGGTCTAGCGTGGTATGATTGTGCTCAGTTATGGAGGCGCCGTCCCGGCTTTGTTTAGTTTGGGGTTACACTCAAAGCTGCCTGGCTAGGCACCGGATACCCCCAGCTCTGAAAGGTATAGCTGTAACTCGGATCACGCTATAAATGTATAAAGCAGCACTTATGAAAACGTGGATGACGGCGACCCACTATGATTTTTGAAGGCTTATGATCCACAATCGCAGGTTGAGCAGATTTATATCCACACGCACGTGACAACTGGTGTGGCTAGGGCGTTTGTCCAGCCCCGGTTCGCTTTCTCGCATTTTAGCATCTCCTCCGCTGCCACTGTGACAGTTATAAAGGAGGGACTGTCAGCAGCGCAACACCTGTCTCTGTCGCTTACAGCGTTTCATCGCCGCTTAAACATGGCTGGGTTGACGGTCGGATTTGGCGAGTACACCCATGCAATCGTGCGAGGCGTCCCCGCTTCGTTACCCAAAGAGGCGCTTAGAATGAATGAGGCCAACGACGACGTAGACCTAGCTAGAGCCAGGAGAGAGCACGAGCTTTATGTGGGAGTTCTGATGCACAAGCTTGGGCTCCAGATAGTAGACCTGCCGGTGGATGATAGCCTTCCCGACAGTGTATTCGTAGAAGATGCTGCTGTCGTATGTGGAGATACGGCGCTGATCACCAGACCTGGAGCGCTTGGAAGGAGGAAAGAGGTACTTTAGCGTGTAACTATGTGTGTATGTGTTAATCTGCAGTGCCACCAGTCTCACAGACTTCCTTTTAAATGTAGCATTGATCTTTAAGCAGTGCTTTATTTTTCATAATTTGGAAATCTAGTAAAACGGGATGATGTCTAAACTTCTTTACTTCTGAGTGTGTTTGCGATGAAAGCAATTAATTTATCGTTCTCTTGCCGAGCAGCTCGTTTTGTGGATTCAGTGATCATAACAGGCAACACCCTGTGCAAAACAATAAGAGCAGCAGCTCCGTGTCAGAGGAGCATATGGCAGTAACGCTTCATTTTAAATGACTGAGCAAGTGGCCTACGGAAGAGAAAATCGGCAGATGAGGTCACAATGTTGGGTCGAAGGATGCTTTGCTTTACCTTAACAACACCCATGGTTTTCTGAATAATTTCCTGAACCAATGCAGAAGAACAAAGAAACACAATGCGAGCATTGCTTTATTATGTATTAGCATCCCAGTACGTTCAGAATGACTTTTGAATGGTGAAGCATATAGGCAATCGGCGTAAAGCGATCGAATGCAACTAGAGGTGTGTTTTATAGCAAAATATGCATGTTGTTTCTCTACTGACCGAGTAGTTACAGTATTTCGGGTCTCATCAGACGTTTCTTATTACAATCATTCATGGGTGTAACTCACATCACTGAAGCTGTGTCAGTGAAGCCTGTGGATAAATATTCTTCTGCTAAGCAGCACTTGAAAGGATAAAATCTTGTGAAAAAGTGTGTAGTTTATGACAGCAATAAACTTTTGCCCAGTTTTCATTGTCTTCAGAGGTCTATGCAACTTGTTGCGCGGAACGTCATGCTTATAGGTATTGAAACTTTGGAAAAGAGGGTCTTCTCTTAAAAAAATAATTTTTAGAACTTTAATTGAACATTTCAGCTTTAAATACATGATATATTTTAAGACTTATTCTGTATAATTTGTACTTATTACAAAATAACAATGGTTTGTATAATAGAGCTTTATACCTTTCATTACATATATGATTGAAATAGATTTTAGTAAATGTATTTTTCACATTTTCCCAATGTTTGCATGAGCTATCCTTCCACGTCCCAAAAATATGTTTATTAGGTGAACTAGCAACTCTAAATTGACTTTGTGTCAAATGGATTTAGTTGGCTGAAGAATATTTTCTCATCATTGTGTGTGTGTGTGTTTGAGAGAGAGAGACAGAGAAAATATTAAATTATAGTTTATCCCTTTTTAGATTTCTGGTTAACCATTTCTTGACCCTTCCATCCATTCACCCATCCATTATCAAACTTGCGCTGCCAATTACAGGTTTGAAAGAAGAATGAAGCCTATCTTGTTAGCATAAAGTAAATTACATAAAATGTAAATTAGATTGTATCTTTTTCTTAGTGTGACATTACCCAGTTCTCGTTTTAGACTTCAACCATATAAATTAAGAAATAGTCATCTTTCTATTCATAGTATTTCAGTTCTCGGTTACAGAGTTCGTGTTGAAGCTAGTACTGATTTAGTGCTGCCAGAAACTGGAGCCTGGCCAACCAGGGATTCACACAGCACAGCCCATCCATTCAGGGCTGCCTTTCTACATAACCTGCATTTATTTGTTGTGTGGGAGGTACACAGAGGAGCCCAGCACTGATATAGACTGGGATAAGATCCTAGCCAAGTCACTGATTTTATAGACCTGATTTGCACCTGGTCTTATGTGGCTATGTTTATAGCAGCACTTATCATTGCACCACCATTGTTCTTCCCTTTAATATTTTTAATCACATATTCAATCAGATGTGTTGCCCAGCACTGGTAAAAAGGAAGACATTTTTAAAATAGTTATTGTGGCATTTGTTTTTCTGACTCCACAATGGTGTCAAACTGAATTAAATGACTAACAGTGCTTTAAAGCACTTAGTTACTACAGTATTTAAAAAAGGTCAGAATTGCCTTCATCCATCTTTCAGTTTGATGAATCCACCTTATCTCTCTTATCTACCTTTTGGGGTTCTTAGTGTAAGATGGAAACTAAATCCTCTTAAAATAACTGTACTTTCAGTCATTGTTTATACAATATTCTGTTAAAATTGAAATCTATATATTTGAGGGTCGCATGGTGGCACAGTGTTAGTGCAGCTGCTTTGCAGTCAGGAGGCCATGATTCGTATCCCAGGTCCTTACGGTTAAGAGCTTGCATGTTCTCCCTGTATCTGCAGTTGCTCTGGTTTCTTCCCACTGTGTGTATGGTGGTCTGGCAATGCTAATTTGTCACTGGTGTAAGTGTGATTGCCTAGCATTGGACTGGAGCCCTATCCAGGAATTGTTTCCTCCTTGTGCCCTATTCTTTGCTGGGATACGCTCCAATGACAGGATTACGTGGGTTTACAAAATATGTATATTTGATTTTGTTTTTCTTAAATAAAACAGCTGACTCCTTATTGTCAAGAAGAAATATTCTGAATATGCCCTGGCACTTGTATAAAACTATTACATAGTTGTTTAAAAACTATTGCTTGCAACTTCAGACAAAACATTTTAAGTTCACCTAGCTGTGGAAAATGTGTATAAAAATACAAAGTAAACTGTTTTTCTGTTTTCACAATTTGACATTCCCCAGGGCTGCACTGGAGTCAATACAAATACCAACAGCACCAGATGCAATGAAGGAAAACTTTCAAGATAAGAGAAAAGGTGGAGGTGCAAAACTCAAAGAAATTTAAAAATAAAAGGAAAATAATTGAAATTAATTATGTTTTTTTATTTTCTTTCTTGGGGAAAGGGACAAATATGTTTAAGACATCCTGATCAGTCATTTTGTTTATACCCAGTATATGTTTTGAGTCTGTATAATTTGCATATTCTGAATGTGCTTGAATCGGCTTTATTGGCATACATACCTGTGAAAATGTCAGTCATCTATAAAACAAACTGCAATGTTTAGGCATTTCTGGACCGACTAATAGTAATATTAAGTAGAAAATGTAATCAAAGATACATAATCCACTATTTGTTGAATACAAGATACAGTATGGTGACATGGTGCAGATTAGCACTGTTGCCTTGCAGATCCATTCATCTCGGGCCAAAATCTCATGCCATTTTTCTGTCTTTGTACATTGTAATTGTTTCTTCATGGGTGTTTCACTGGGTGCTCTGATTTTCTGCTAGCTTTTCAAAGACGTGCATGCTATGTAAATTGGAATTTGATTCTAAATTGGTCCTCTGTGTGTGTGTGTGTGTGTGTGTGTGTGTGTGTGTGTGTGTGTGTGTGTGTGTATGTTTGGACCCTGCAATGGGCTGTCTAAGGTTGGTAAATTATTTGCTTTCACTGCCAGGTCTGGCTTTAAATCCCCTTCACAGTGATTTGATTCAGCAGGTTTTAGAATGTTATATTAAGATAAAATTTCATAATGGCATTTTGCCTTTGTTAAACATAATCATCAGTGATATTAACCCATGCGTTTTAGGGGATTTTTGGAATTCATGTTTTGCTGCAATATTTGTATTTGTTTTATCGCACGTGAACTGAATGTGATAAAGTTTATTCATCAGTTCATTTTCTGAACTCAATGTTTTCCATTGCAGTTTATATGCAAGTTTATAATCCTTAGCTACCCTAACATGGAATGTGGGATGAATCAGGAGCTCTAGGGTTAAACACCCAGGAGACTTTGAGAGAACTTACAAAAGTTTTAGCCTAATCCTAACATGTGTAAAATGTACGCTTGATGCTGACATTGAATGTATTCCTCCAAAATTAATTTGATTGATCTATCTGAGCACTAACTTGGCTACCGGTCTACAGTATAGTTTGAAACTGTGAGTTGCTGCATATGTGTACACTGTATCACACTTCTCCTTTTATCCATCCATTTTCTAAACCCACTTATTCCGTTGTAGAGTCAAGGGGAGCTAGAATTATTTCTGAAAGCATTGGGTACAAGGCAGGAACCATATGTGGATAGGATGCCTGCTCATTGCCAGACACGCATACATTTACACTCACTTATGCTAAGTGCAACTTAAAGTCACTGTATAACCAAATATGCTACATATATTAGTATATCATTATGTGCATTGTATGTTTTTGGGATGTGGGAAAAAAACAGAGCTCTCAGAAGAAGCCCAAGTGAATACAGGGAGAACTTAAAACACTGTCAAAAGTGACTGAGCTGAACTGTGAACCAGTAGTACCAGCCACTTCACAACCATACCTCCTTAATTTAACTCGTGGAAAACTAAATTTATTATTGACTAAAGTAAATTTTAAAATGGGGAATTTACAAGAACACATGAATGCGTAATGTGCACTCTATTATCACCATTCATCTTTTACCAGAATGATTTGTATATCTGCCTTATTTCTCCAGAATTTAAATAATTATGAAGCAGAGTATTGTCATGTTTTTCTGAAAAAAATGTCTCGTTTATTATGACTTTTTCAATGAACATAGTAAGAAATAATATTAGTAATAACTTAAAAGGCAATTGAAGAAAATCATAAGCAGGGCATCTTTGTTTAAATAATTACTTGTAATAATTCTTATTAAAAACAAATCTTGCCAAGCACTTTACACAGTGCACTGACTATCAGTTAACTGTTGGCTTTTTTTTGTTTAAACTATCAGTATATCTCCATGGTTAGAGTTGAATGCGACCCGTTTGTTTGCCACAATGGCACCAGCTGTTAAGAATAGCAATTCAAATTATACAGTGAATAATGGGAAAGATGCACATTTCTGACCCTGTTCATTTTAATCATATTTTTGGGAAGTTTTTTGCATGTGTTATGTTACAATAATAATAACAGAAATGACAGAAAATACTTTGAGATTGTTAGTTGTAATCTTAGTCGTGGGCAGTGGCAGCATACTCTCATGACTTCCAGTCTTGTAGTGAAAAATCCCCAGCAACTCAGTCATAGTGTTCGGACACTTAGGCTCAGTTTATACTTCACGCGACGCATGCTGCAGCGAACGCTCCTACTACGCAAGCGTTGTACAGTTTATACTTGCACGCGCACTTTACATAAATCTGGAGGAATCCACCAGGTGGCAGTGCAAGATATTATCACGGTGAGAACAGGTTTGGCTTCTCTGTGTTGTGAATTGCCTGGAACACCCATTAAATTCCAATGACACCTTACCGCAATATCTCTGGATGTTTAAAGGATGTTTAATGACTAAATCCATCAATCCAGGGATGTGTCCATTCCAGCTAGCATTGGGCACGAGGCAGAAACAATCCCTGGACGAGGCATCAGCTCATCGCAAGGTGAATACAAGCACTCACATACACACTGGCATCATTTTAGTGTAACCAAATATGCATATCTTTGGAAGGAAACCGGAGCACACTGTGGAAACTCACCAGGAAAACATATAAATTCCAGGCAGGGAATACCAGGGACGTGACTCCCTGCGAGACAGCAGCGCTACCGCTACACCACAGTGTGTAATTATTAACAGTGTTCATTATTTAAACGAAATTAACGATTTATCTGTAAAATGTAACATACATACTTTAATGCATTTCATCATGAAAGTGATATCAAGTATAAATCTAAGGATTCTAAATGTGCAGAGAGTTGGAATATCATACATTTAATGTGTTCTGTGTGGTGATCTATTGCTGTTTGCCGCTCCTGTCAGGTCAGGAGGAAGCCCCAGAAAAAAAGATGGAATGTGAGACTTTTAAAATGAATCATGTCATTACGATCGGGAATATGCGACGCTTCAATATAAAAGCACAGCGAATGCATCTGTATGTCGGCATTTTGCTTCACCACATCGAACCATTTATCAAACATCGAAGCACACACATCGATCTCATTTTTATCTGCAGAGAGGCTTTCTGTAACATGTAGATAGTAAACAGAGACTCTGACGTTCACGTTCCGACTTTTATCACACTGCGCCACCCCACTTTTTGCTGGTTCTGCAACTCGCGCAAGCATCCCTTTAATTTCTGAGGACCCGCTCAGAGGACGCTTCAAATGAACGCTGGGAACGCGTGGCAGCCAGCCTTCTGAGCGTGAAGTATAAACGAGCCCTTACAGGGTTTGATTTTGTCTTATGTCACAAGGACAGGCTCGCATGTGTTCGAGAATCAACAACCAATGAATGCTCGGTGAAAGTGGAATGTAATAGCAATGAAAGAAGAATACTGAATGTTTTGGACCAAAAAAGCATAAGAAAGGCTAATTTTTCTGATGTGTCATCTATTTTGTACCACAACAAAATAGAAAAAGGACAAAGAATGGGTGGGGACTGCAGCTGAACTCGCCAAACCTTGAAAGCTTTTGTATAGGCCACTGCACTGTCAGGTAGCTTGTTAATTGACTTTAAAAATTTGAAACTGCCCAAAATTTGTGAACGTCATCCCCTGTGATATTAAATCATGTAATCTGACACACTCAAGACGAAATTCAGCAGTTACAGTTAAGTATGACATGTTCTCAGTCTAAACGTCATGTAGTGTGCCACCAACCTTAAACATATTGGAGACAGAAGATGTTTTGTGTTGTTTTGGCATTGATAACTAAAACCAAATGGACAACTTGCATATTCCTACCTAGATGATGTAGTGATATGGAAGGGGAATATGGTGCAGCGTGAGGTAAGTGATCTGTGAGAGATACAGGGTTTATTACTAAACCTTTGAAATGCATATTTGGTACACACAAGACCAAATATCTGTTATTCAGATTTGACAGGAAATCAAAAAAATGCCTAAACCCTAGGATAGCCATGATAATGGGTAGTCCAGTTCCTTTTAATAAAAACATTTAATTTCATGGTATTATGAAATATTATAGTAGTTGTATTAAGACCTATACACAAATCACCAAATTCTGTAAAGTATTATTTTTTTTCTGTTACATAGTGAAGTGAATATTGTGGATCAAACATTCACCAGCATGAAGAAGATGCTCTCTTTTCTCCGTATACTGAACCCTCCTATTCATTCTGGAGAAATTATTTTTTGCTTGTGTAATTCAAGCACATTATGTGAAGGCCCATGTCACGGGGCGGTCCTGAGGGAGAGAGTATACAGAAGAGATGTTCAGAGAAACCATTCTCCTTTCCTTTTGAATAACTGGTGTTCTGAATTTCCTGGTATGATGGACAGAAGGATGGTTTTGAACTTCCGGTACCTGAATTATAAACCATAGTCATGTCACAAGTAGGCAGACCCTACAAAATATTGTGAACGATGCTTGGAAGGAACCACACTCAATTGATTGATTAAGTCATCTGAAAAAAATATTAATTTAAGAGGATGACTGTCCAAAAATAGGCCTCCAACAAATAGAGCAGGTGATGTTTTTGAGGAGAAAAAGTAGACCGGAAATGATAATTAAAGGAAAGAAGACACAATGGAGTGAGCTCAAGATGTGCAGCATAAGGTTACAGTTTACAGTTAAATATCTCAGATGACATGCAGAAGTGTCTCCTTGATAGAGCATCATTCTGTTAACAGGACAGATTTACGCAAATACCCACACTTCCTTACCCCAGTCTGATCTAGAGCCACTAGTTTTCCCTGAAAATTGAATATATAAATATGTAAACTAGAGTATTTTGAGAAAAAAATGTAGAAATGTGAAGAACATTCAGACTTCACAGAGTCCATGGAGAACAGCATTTCTAGCCACTATAAATGCTATACCACCCTAAAATATTTCACAAATTTAAATGAAATAATGGGAAGCACTAACATCTTCAGAGACCCAGGTTCAGATCTGTGTGGGTAGTTTCTTGTAAATTAATAGACTTAAGCAAATATTTTAATAAAATATTATTTTAAAGACAGTTCATTTTTATTTGGTAAAAAGAGAGCAAAAAGTTAAAGAAAATCTTTAGATAAAGTAATTTTCCAACTCTTATGGAATTTTGAAAGGTGGATCAGGCAAGACACACACTAATTTCTTTATTAGGTTCTTATTATTTATATTTCACTGTAATAGAAATACTGTTAACGGATATGTATCGTGAAATAAGCATTTTTCATATGTGTCAAATCTGTCTGATTGAAACAAAGATGGGATTTCCAATTAAACCATTACTGTTGCCAGCATGTCTAAGTAACTGCTTATTATCAAAATTATCCTGGGTTTTTAAGATACTGTATTCATTTTTGCTGTTCAGTAAAACAGTGAATTGCAATGAATGCACAGATTGTCTTTATAATGTTGACATTCCAATTTTATATTTTAAAGACAATACCTTACTTTATTGTGAATTACGTTTCACAACTGAATTGCTCACAATGAAGACAAAACACTAAAAACATATTTTATTGACACCATTCATACATTATTTTATGGATGATTGCTCAAGATTAAAATATTCCTGAAGAGTTCAAAGACCACCCTGTCAATCTCTGTAACTAAAAAACAGATCAAGAGTTCTGTAGATAGGAGTTATATATATATTCAGCAGATGCTGCTTAGAAAAAAAAAATCACCGTCTTTATTTGTCCCCCCATAAGCACATCAAGTATCCCATTGTGTTTTGTGAACATGTGCTGAGAACTTGACTTCAGAACTTTTTTAGAAATGTATTATCTTTTGTTCTGTGGAAGAAGTATGTATCAATTCTTTTACAGAAAATGCTTTGACACCTGGCTGGCTGGCATTTGGAAAACAATCAGCCTATTACATTTCATAAGGGTTAAATTACACTTTTTTTTTTTGGCAGTAACATTATGTTTCATGGGCACAAGAGTTGTTCATACTATTGTCCTTTGCTGAAAGCCATATGCTGCATTTTTGCCCATGTATTAATACTTATAGCCAAGTAACAGTGTTCAGTTCTAATTTTGTAGTATAGAATTTTTTTCCAAATGACCTCTTACACAATGTGGAAATTTTTAGCCTCTTTGTTGTGAATTCGCTAAAAATTGTGGGTTATTCCTTTTGCGTATAACTTTAATTATTGAAGGGGCCTGCCCAGCTGGTATATTTTTTCCAGAAACAAAGATGCCATATGGGTAGCAAAAGGTAGGGCTAAGACCTGACAAGTCTTATATGAGACAGAACCTTACATGGGTAAAAAGAGCACTTCTGTATACCAGTGTTGGGGTGTCAAGAACCAGAGGGTGATGTACTTTGTCACTGTGAATGGTGGTCCAGAAGTGAAATATGATGACACCACAGGGAAAAGGAGTACAGTATTCCACCTTGGGAGAAAGTAGATAAATGAAGGGTTTTTCCAAATGCAAGAGGGTGTCATTTAAACACTGTTAGGTGTGCAGTGCTTTTTTCACATCCTTTGTCAGATAAAATGAAGCTCAATGTTGCACTGCAAAACACTACCGTAATAAAAAAAGTAGTGTGAATTTTTTTTCAGTTTTAACCTTTGATTTTATTATTAACAGATTATTTATTTAAAATACTTTTATTGTAAGTGCCCATTTTTTAAATTGAGATTAAAAAAATAAGGGACACTAGTTCAAAAAAATTGTTACCTAAATGGTAGTAGTTAAGTTACATGTTAGTGTACTCTGCTTTAAATGTGTTTTAATAATGTACTTTGTGATGGAAATAGAGTTTAAAATCTTAATGGATGAATCCATAAAATTCAATTCCTGTGAATAAATGTTTGCTTAATTTCACAGTTAAATATCACAACCTCAATCAGATAATTTCTCTTTCTGCAGTAAAATGTAGATGTGATAAAATAACATTTTCAATTAAACTGTCAGTTCAGTCACAGGCAGGAATTAGCCTTGGATTAATAACAAAACCCAGAATGCTCAATGGTACTCCAAGACACCCTTCTGGAATACTGTTAACCAGTGTGAGATGGTGATGGCCCTGCACCTTTTCTAACAGGCTGTCATATCAGTTCTGTCTCAATATTTACCTGATTCTGATACATTTTTAGCAATCAACATGCATAATAAAATGCCACTATGCAAGTGACTGATAATTTTGTTTTTTTCCTACAGTACTTCATTTTGATTTATCATTGCAATGAAGGTGCAATTTACAGTTTAATCTTTAGAAGTAGCAGAAGCTGAAATGACGTCTAAGTATGTTTATTTAATAAAGGACAATAATCAATGATTAAATGAATAGCTTAAAAAACAAATGCAGAGGAAAGAGTTTTCAGTTGTTTGTTTGTGATAATGAGTGCCTAATCTTTTGAATGGAGCATATTGATCAGAGTTGTGGGGACATTCCAGACTGCCAGAGATACTGTAGTTTAGGGTGGATGACCCCTATAACATCCACAGTGTGTTCTTGATGTAGACTTTAACATGTAAATAATCCTGGGATGGAATTTAAACCTGCCTTGTGGCCTTTAGTATTTTGAATGAGGAGTTGAGAATTGTCTTAGCGCTAGTATGCAGGGTGATGTGAATGGAGGGCTAGGGTGGAGTTGCAGTACTATTTAATGGACAGGTAGGCTCCTTTGGCATAATTCTGGGCTAGAGAGAGATTTTATGTGAAATTGGAATATTTGGGAAATAAAAGGTTTTGTATCTTCTGTCAGATTCTATATTAATTATATTTAAATATGTTTGATTAAGAGGATTTGAAAATAGATAAGGTGGATAGTTTACTTTGAGATGACTGATTCAGTTTCAGATCTCTTCCTAAATTAAGATGTGAGCACAATATTTAATTTAAAAAGAACATTTTCTTCTTTTCTTAGTTCATTTTAAGCCAGTTATGGTATTTCTTTGGCCAAGGGCAAATTAATGTATGTTTCTTTATCTGTTTCAATATTTTAAATGCTTTGTGTGCTTTAGATAGGAAAACATTTATTAAGTGTATCCCATAAATGTAGCTATTACAGTTTTGTTTTTTTATGAATTTTCAATTTATTTAACTGCACTTTGTTTTGCTTAATATACTGAATATCATTTAAGTGAGTATATTCCAGGATGATTTGTGTCATGGAGTTGCATGACACTCCCCTCACTTTGATGATTTGATAAGACCATTTGTAATGGTTTGAGTTAATGTGTTCGGCTGTTGTGACCTGCCATTTATTTTCTACCTCAGAATCTGTAACAATTTGAACTAATTTGACTGTATTCAAACAATCCAGGTGACTCACAGGTATCAAGTAAGCTCATGCAACGTGAACCTATTAGTAGACACAGTGTCACATGGATGATGACAAATAGACCCCTGAAGTAATAGAAGTAATAGCTTACTGAATTTTCCATTGGGGAGCTGCACAGGCATATCTGTAACAAAGAACATCAAATAAAGCAAGTTATGTTTAGCCTTCATTAAATACCTGCGCACCATAAAAACACTTAGTTTCTGGTGTTGCTCCTACAATGTGTACAAAAATGTGCGACCAAAAAGATTTTTTCCTACATTAAAGATGAGCAAAGAGTGAACAGAATGTACATTTTAGTACCACACCCAGAATAATGACTTATTCGGCAATTTTAAATTTAATGAATGTGGTGTACCTTATTATCACACGGGTACAAAACAGCTAGTGAGTAAGAAGGTGTATAGTTTTACTACCGGCCACTGCTGAAGTCCCCACATATTTAATCCTTAAAATTTTGAGTACAATGCTTATAATGTTCATAAACATTGGGAAGCCTTTTCAGGAAAAACCAAAATAAAACACACCTTTTTATGTGTAGTCTAAAATAAACTTCTATTGGTGTTATTGATGAATGTGAAAAAATAATTCCAAAGCCAAAAGTCATGTTAAGTGTATACTGTGCTGGTTGAGAATTCATTAGTTATTTATTATGAACAGTTTTTTTTAGAGTATATTTGTGCCATACGTTGATTTTAAACAAATGTAATTATCCCAATTCAATATCATGTAGAACCAGCTTTGGACAGAAGGCTAGTCCATCACAATGGTCTTGTGCTCGCACACTCACATACACATTGTATATATAAAAAATTCACTTACTGTAAACTTTTAAGTGCTTTTAATTGCTTTTTGATTAATAACTGAGTAGGACCCTTGTAAATGATATGCACAAATGTGTTTACAAAGGCAATGTAACAACAATAAAGAAAAAATATATATAATGATAATTACATGAAAAACCAAAGTACATTCCAATGAAAATGATCATTCGGGATCATTGGTTTCTGGTGAGCAGGCATATTTATCTAATTTGAGAATATCACAGTATTTTCGATGTTTGGAATCAGTCCTTTAAAAAAGCAAACAATTTTATCAACTGTGCTATACTTTGTTCCATGATTTGTGTCAAAAAATATACTATGCTCTATAAAGAAAATAACCTGGAATGATGCATATATTGGGCACATCATGGTACATAATCGTTTTCTTTTCATAACTTAAGCAGAAGATAATTAAGGCTTCATGAAGTTAATTCTGATAAAACTCAATGGTTTAGGAAGAGGTACTTGGGCTATAACATGCCTTAGCATAGTTGAGTCCTTTTCATTGCTGGTATTTGTAGTAGGTAGGGTGTATCACTTGGTATACAATAAACTGCACATTATAGAAGTACAGGCTTAATTATAAAGAGAAAATAACTGGATCTACCTCTTAAACATTCAGTATAAAGTCCAAGCGACAAATATGTGCAGTGTGTACATCACATACTGTATAAGCTTTCATATGTCACAGAACAACTGCAAATTATGACACTGATAGACTGAGAAGTTGATAAGCAATAATGTGACAAAAATATATCAAAAAAATCTATATATCTACTTTATATCTATATCTGTCTATGATGATTTTCAGTCAGTAAACTTCTTGAAAATAATTTTAAAAAAGAGAAAACGAGTGGATATCGAGATATTCACGCGCTATCACATCTTAAAGACTGTTATGCAAATATGCCGTGCTGTCAACTATACAGCTAAGGTGGATCCTAACAAGACACTCAGTGCAGCAGGAATAGACTCTGGCACATCGCTGCTCTGTATTCGAACATACAGCTTCGAAAAATGAATTCTTTAGTAAAGGAACGGAAATCAAATGATCCTGCTACCTTTCCAATTAAAGTACAGCGCTCACCCAGCGTGAACACGATACCGAGTGTCCTATTCTGTGTAACAGGTGCCACGTCGAAGATAAGAACGATACCGCTGTACAAACGGACATCAAACAAGTTCAAGTATTATTGCAACTTCTGCGTTCTGAAAACGTTTTGTATTTGTTTTCAGATATGAAAACATAACTCAGTTGTTAGGGGAAATACCTCCGGAGTGTGCTTTCGAATCGATGACAGGAGCACTACCTGTAAGAAGTTTAGAAGTTTTTGTCTAGTATACTAATGGGTTTCTGCAGTTCCTCTGTCGTACTTTCGAGTAAAGGTTAGATTACGGTGCGCCTCTGGTCTAGCGTGGTATGATTGTGCTCAGTTATGGAGGCGCCGTCCCGTCTTTGTTTAGTTTGGGGTTACACTCAAAGCTGCCTGGCTAGGCACCGGATACCCCCAGCTCTGAAAGGTATAGCTGTAACTCGGATCACGCTATAAATGTATAAAGCAGCACTTATGAAAACGTGGATGACGGCGACCCACTGTGATTTTTGAAGGCTTAGGATTTACAATCGCAGGTTGAGCAGATTTATATCCACACGCACGTGACAACTGGTGTGGCCCGGGCGTCAGTCCAGCCCCGGTTCGCTTTCGCGCATTTTAGCATCTCCTCCGCTGCCACTGTCACAGTTATAAAGGAGGGACTGTCAGCAGCGCAACACCTGTCTCTGTCGCTTACAGCGTTTCATCGCCGCTTAAACATGGCTGGGTTGACGGTCGGATTTGGCGAGTACACCCATGCAATCGTGCGAGGCGTCCCCGCTTCGTTACCCAAAGAGGCGCTTAGAATGAATGAGGCCAACGACGACGTAGACCTAGCTAGAGCCAGGAGAGAGCACGAGCTTTATGTCGGAGTTCTGATGCACAAGCTTGGGCTCCAGATAGTAGAACTGCCGGTGGATGATAGCCTTCCCGACAGTGTATTCGTAGAAGATGCTGCTGTCGTATGTGGAGATACGGCGCTGATCACCAGACCTGGAGCGCTTGGAAGGAGGAAAGAGGTACTTTAGCGTGTAACTATGTGTGTATGATTCATTTGCAATGCCACCAGTCTCACAGACTTCCTTTTAAATGTAGTATTGATCTTTAAGCAGTGCTTTATTTTTCATAATTTGGAAATCCAGTAAAACGGGATGATGTCTAAACTTCTTTACTTCTGAGTGTGTTTGCGATGAAAGCAATTAATTTACCGTTCTCTTGCCGAGCAGCTCGTTTTTTGGATTAAGTGATCTTAACAGGCAACACCCTGTGCAAAACAATAAGAGCAGCAGCTCCGTGTCAGAGGAGCATATGGCAGTAACGCTTCATTTTAAATGACTGAGCAAGTGGCCTACGGA
This sequence comes from Erpetoichthys calabaricus, assembly GCF_900747795.2. NCBI lineage: Eukaryota > Metazoa > Chordata > Cladistia > Polypteriformes > Polypteridae > Erpetoichthys > Erpetoichthys calabaricus. Next base: position 84,479,134 of record NC_041403.2, read on the forward strand.
AGAGAAAATCGGCAGATGAGGTCACAATGTTGGGTCGAAGGATGCTTTGCTTTACCTTAACAACACCCATGGTTTTCTGAATATTTTCCTTAACCAATGCAGAAGAACAAAGAAACACAATGCGAGCATTGCTTTATTATGTATTAGCATCCCAGTACGTTCAGAATGACTTTTGAATGGTGAAGCATATAGGCAATCGGCGTAAAGCGATCGAATGCAACTAGAGGTGTGTTTTATAGCAAAATATGCATGTTGTTTCTCTACTGACCGAGTAGTTACAGTATTTCGGGTCTCATCAGACGTTTCTTATTGAAATCATTTATGGGTGTGACTCACATCACTGAAGCTGTGTCTGTGAAGCCTGTGGATAAATATTCTTCTGCTAAGCAGCACGTGAAAGGATAAAATCTTGTGAAAAAGTGTGTAGTTTATGACAGCAATAAACTTTTACCCAGTTTTCAATGTCTTCAGAGGTCTATGCAACTTTTTGCGCGGAACAACGTCATGCTTATAGGTACTGAAAGTTTGGAAAAGAGGGTCTTCTCTTGAAAAAAATAATTTTTAGAACATTAATTAAACATTTCAGCTTTAATTAAACATTTCAGCTTTAAATACATAATATAGTTAAGACTAATTCTGTATAAGTTGTACTTATTACAAAATAACAGTGGCTTGTATAATAGTTTTTTTACCTTTCATTACATATAAGATTGAAATTGATTTTAGTAAATGTATTTTTCACATTTTCCCAATGTCTGCATGAGCAATCATACTTTCCTTCCATATCCCAAAAATGTGTGTAGGTGAACTAGCATGTCTAAATTGACCTTGTGTCAAATGGATATAGTTGGCTGAAGAATGTTCTGTCATCATTGTGTGGTGTTTGAGAGAGAGAGAGAGATGGAGAAAATATTAAATAGTAGTTTATCCCTTTATAAATTTCTGGTTAGCCATTTCTTGACCCTTCCATCCATTCACCCATCCATTATCAAACTTGTGCTTTCCATTACAGGTTTGAAAGAAGATGAAGCCTATCTTGATAGGATAAAGAAATTACATAAAAAGTAAATTACATTGTATCTTTTTCTTAGTGTGACATTACCTAGTTTTCACTTTAGACATTCACCATATAAATTATGAAATAGTCATCTTTCTATTCATAGTATTTCAGTTCTCGGTTACAGAGTACGTGTTGAAGCTAGTACTGATTTAGTGCTGCCAGAAACTGGAGCCTGGCCAACCAGGGATTCACACAGCACAGCCCATCCATTCAGAGCTGCCTTTCTACATAACCTGTATTTATTTGTTGTGTGGGAGGTACACAGAGGAGCCCAGCACTGATATAGACTGGGATAAGATCTTAGCCAAGTCACTGATTTTATAGACATGATTCATTATCGAATATTCAATCAGATGTGTTGCTCTGCACTGATATAAAAGGAAGAAATTTTTAAAATAGTTATTGTATCATTTGCTTTTCAGACTCCACAATGGTGTGAAACTGAATTAAATGACTAACAGAGCTTTAAAGCACTTAGTTACTATCTAAAAAAGGTCAGAATCGCCTCCATCCATCATTCAATTTGATGAATCCATGTTATCTAGCTTTGGGGGTTCTTAATGTAAGATGGGAAGTAAATCCTCTTAAAATAACTATACTTTAAGTCATTGTTTATACAATGTTCTGTTAAAATCTATATATACTGTATAAATCAGTGACAGGATTAAATGGGTTTACAAAATATGTGTATTTTGTGTTTCTTCAATAAAACAGCTGACTCTTTATTGTCCAGAAGAATATTCTGAATATGCCCTGGCACTTGTATAAAACTATTACATAGTTGTTTAAAAACTATTGCTTGCAACTTCAGACAAAACATTTCTTAAGTTCACCTAGCTGTGGAAAATGTGTATAAAATACAGAGTAAACTGGTTGTCTGTTTTCACAATTTGACATTCCCCAAGGCTGCACTGGAGTCAATACAAATACCAACAGCACCAGATACAATGAAGGAAAACTTTCAAGATAAGAGAAAAGGTGGAGGTGCAAAACTCAAAAAAAATTCAAAATAAAAGGAAAATAATCAAAATTAATGAAGTTTTTTTTTCTTTTCTTTCTTGGGAAAAGGGACAAATATGTTTAAGATATCCTGATCAATTATTTTGTTTATACTCAGTATACAGTATGTTTTGAGTCTGTATAATTTACATATTCTGAATGTGCTTGAATCGGACATTGAATGTATTCCTCCAAAATTAATTTGATTGATCTATCTGAGCACTAACGTGGCTACCAGTCTACAGTATAGTTTGAAACTGTGAGTTGCTGCATATGTGTACACTGTATCACACTTCTCCTTTTATCCATCCATTTTCTAAACCCACTTATTCCGTTGTAGAGTCAAGGGGAGCTAGAATTATTTCTGAAAGCATTGGGTACAAGGCAGGAACCATATGTGGATAGGATGCCTGCTCATTGTCAGACACGCATACATTTACACTCACTTATGCTAAGTGCAACTTAAAGTCACTGTATAACCAAACATGCTATATATATTAATATATCATTATGTGCATTGTATGTTTTTGGGATGTGGGAAAAAAAACAGAGCTCTCAGAAGAAGCCCAAGTGAATACAGGGAGAACTTAAAACATTGTCAAAAGTGACTGAGCTGAACTGTGAACCAATAGCACTGGCCACTTCACAACCATACCTCCTTAATTTAACTCGTGGAAAACTAAATTTATTATTGACTAAAGTAAATTTTAAAATGGGGAATTTACAAGAACACATGAATGCATAATGTGCACTCTATTATCACCATTCATCTTTTACCAGAATGATTTGTATATCTGCCTTATTTCTCCAGAATTTAAATAACTATGAAGCAGAGTGTTGTCATGTTTTTCTGAAAAAAATGTCTCGTTTATTATGACTTTTTCAATGAACATAGTAAGAAATAATATTAGTAATAACTTAAAAGGCAATTGAAGAAAATCATAAGCAGGGCATCTTTGTTTAAATAATTACTTGTAGTAATTCTTATTAAAAACAAATCTTGCCAAGCACTTTACACAGTGCACTGACTCTCAGTTAACTGTTGGCTTTTTTTTTGTTTAAACTATCAGTATATCTCCATGGTTAGAGTTAAATGTGACCCGTTTGTTTGCCACAATGGCACCAGCTGTTAAGATTAGCAATTCAAATCATACAGTGAATAATGGGAAAGCTGTGAATTAATATTAGTTAGTTTTACTAATTGAGAGAGCAAAATTTGTTTGCTCTTCTTCTCAGAGTATTTTGAGTGAAATGTGTACTATTTTAATAAGATTACTTATTTTTTTGGGCAGGAATGGTATCACACACTGAATAAAGTAAAGTTTAAGGTTAGTTGTTTATAAAGTGCTGTAAAGTTATATTTTTGAATACTGCATGTTGTCACAGTATCCCCCAGAGGTCCCACAAATTTCCCATAGTATTGAATCAGCACCCCCATTTTAATTCTTTTTATTTATTTATTTATTTATGTTCCCTTAAATCTGCACATGATACACTATCACATACAGGCAAGAACACAGAAAGAGACAGTCACTGTCAACAACACACACAGTGATCACACATACATGTGGTACCCTTTTAACAGGTTAAGTTGCTGGCCTTCTTGCATAGCTTATTTCCTAAGTGGTTAGAGTTGTAGCCTCACTGCCACAGGTTCCTGAAGTCAATTATTGGCCTTGTCACTGTTTTTGTCGAGGTTGCATATTCTTTGTTTCTGCATGGGGTTTTCTCCAGATTTTCAAGTTTTCTTCCCATATCTTAAAGACAGTTGCATTAAATTGATTGACAGCTCTAACCTGTCCTCTTATGAATGCCCCTCATGATGGATTGTGCCCCTCATCCAGAGCTGGGTCCTCTTTGCCTTTGGTAGTGCTAAAATAGCCTCTAACCAAGGCACCTATGAAGTGGGTTGAGCAGTTTCCAGAAGAGTTGTCAGGAAGAGAATGGGAAATAGCAAACATTTATTTTAAGTGAAGAAGCAGGGGTCTTACCTTCTGCATAGCAAAAGCATCATTTGTACCCTTGTCACTAACTTAGCTGTCTATTAGATGTTTAGATGACTAATCTGATTAGCAGGTATTTGTTAAATTAATGATTAAGATTAGAAACTTGCTAACAATACTGAGTATAATTTATACGGTATATAAATAACCATATCTGTCTCTGCTGTAGATCCGTTGGTAAGTGGCAGAGGGCATGTGCAATTTCATTTTTCACATGATTGCAATAGAACAAAATTATGTTTTTGCTACCTTGGGTAAGTTGTCTCCATGCATTTTGCCGAAATAAGAGCAGTAAATAGAAATTAGGACAGTGTCTGAAAGTAATTCATTTAACAAAATGCAAGATTTCTCATTCATTTTACTCTATGAGTTGGCATGTTCATGCAGTATACTCCTCATCCACCAAGGAGAAGGAATAACCCAAAACTGTGCCTACATTTTTTCATTACAGGTCTTAATTTCATGATTACAGCTGTACTAAATTTCTTATGGTCATTGGGCAGCATATAATCACATGGTGTAGTAGTCCTATAAGCCCTGGGAAAAGAGAATGAATGTGCGATCTCAGTTTCCTACCACCTGGTCTTGCTTGGCATCAGCAGCATTCCAGAATGTTCCTGGCACATACTGTATCTGAAACCAAAACCATGCAAATTATAAAACTTTCTGCATGGAAGATAATGTAAATAGAATGTAAACATGCATGCTAGAAGAAATGAGGATCATGGAATTGTTAGGAATTCATGGGATTCCCCCTCTTTAAGCATCATCAGTCATGTGTCTATTTGATCCACCATCGATCTTTATCTAGAGTAGGGTTAGTTTGTCTTTGCATCAATTGAAACATAATGATAGTCAGAAGAAATAGACTAAAGTTACACTGAATCACATGCTTGCTACTCAACTAAAATCTAAGTTTATGATCAGGTAGGTGGTGGAGTAGAATGACATGTATATGCTCAAGCAGTTTGAAAAGTAATAATTAAAATGTCACCATAACACAACCACCGGGACATCTGTATAAATGAATGGATAAAAGAAAATGTATTCTTTTACTCTTGCTTTATTTTAATTGAATGACTAATAAGGCTTAAATTAGAACAAGAAAGCATTTAAATTAAATGACTTCCTTTTGCCATTTAGTGAGATCTGATTCTTTTATTTATGATAATTAGCACTTATGTGAAAGATTTAATTACTGGGTTTACATGAATAATTAATATATACAGTATATATATAGAGTATAGTGTAGTATATTTATAATATACTATGCTTATGAAATTATTTACCCCACAGCCCTAAATTGGAGTTAAGCAGTATAAGAATATTTTATTCTGTGAAGGAATGAAATTATTTAGAAAGTACTTTGTAGTACTTTAATTTTTGAAAAAAATTGGGCTGGGAAAGTAATTTAATAAATAGAGTAAGTATTATAGTACTAAACTATTCATAAATGGGCACTTTTAATGGAGAAATTAATGTTTTCAGTCAAAGGCCATGATGAAAATAAACCAAGGGGGTAACATTTTAAATAGGTAGGTGAAAATAGATTCAATGTGTTGCCTAAAAAGTGCAAGTTAATGGCAAACCCTTTCAGGATACTGCACAGTGTAAATGTTAATAAAATAAAGGTGGATGGCTGATAATGGCTTAGAGACCAGAGTAAGATATAGCAAATCAAATTGCCATTAGTCCTTTTACTAAGTTCAAAAAATATATTTTTACATACCTCTCTCTAAGCCTCATTGAATACATGATTGCAATAATTCATTGAAGTATTAAAGAGAGCTCAACCTACAGTTTGCTACTGGGTTATTAAAATTAAATTATTGACTTCACTCCACTTGATATGAATCTTACTGTCTTCAGCTTAGTTATTAGTTATTGGTGTGTGTAGTGTAGTGTAGTTCACTCATAAAAACTCATTCATATGTATATATTAGTACAAAAAAGTAAAAAAAACAAAACGCTTTTGTAAATACAATTAGTAAAAGTTTTACCTACAGTTGTCCTAGCCCCTCATGCCCCTCATCATTCCAGGCAGAGAGCTGTTCTTTTTAATTAAACTTCTTAATCACTGCTCAGATAGGTGTGCATTCAGGGAGACACATACGAAGAAAAATAAAGTAAGTGAGTTTATTCCTAAATGTAGCTACATGTGAGTTACATGCTGTACTTGATTTAATTCAGATTTAGTGTGCTCTTCACATCTTTAAAAGAAAAAGGAGGCAATTGCAATTTGTATGTCCTAATTATGTTGTCTTTGATGTACTCATACAAGTGTAGGGTGTGAGACATGACTTTTTCAATTTGAGAGCCATGGTTTGGTTATCTAAATAATGAAGATTTCTGCCATTGAATATTAATTGTGAACTGTTAAGCCATGTAAACATAAATAAGCAAGTAGATTACATTGAGAATGCTCATTAGATCCTAAAGTGCTCTTTTTATCTCTTTGGCCATTGGTGGGTTACCTGTAGCTGACATTTTTCATCTTTGTGCACCAGTATTTTATGCAATGGTATTAATACAGTATTACGGGGACATAATGATTCAAATGAAAGATTAATGTGGTTTATTAATGAATGAATGGATGGGTAGAGGAATTATCTAATCCAATATAACTCGAACTTTATACTACGGTTTTTGAAAACTGTCAGATGTTCCTGACTTTATTTTATACTTTAACCTCTGCGTCTGTTATCTTGTACTATGGTTATGGTTGCCACTGTTTCACTTTGTATAAAAGAGGCAGAGAGTTTAACAACCTTAGTGCCTTATTTCTGTACCAGTTCATTATTCTAATATCTAATCATTCTTTTCATACCATGACTTTGAACCTTTTCATTCACAGGGTTTTTGGTTTGAGTTGGTCTGGTAACCAATTGGACTTTTCCTTTACAGCGCCCTTGAAATAAAATTGTGTCCTCCTGTTCCATTGACTAATGTACAAGGACAATTAGACAGTCAATGGAGCCTCCTATAGTATGCTAACCATGGCTATTTTAAATTTTTGCTTTCTGTGACTGTCATGCCCTTGTCGTTTTTTACCCCCTGGCCTTACTGTGTGACACAATTTACTTTTGCTTTCAATCATCTTTTTGTCTTGAAGATTTCATGAGTCCTGAAGCCCTCACAATTTATAAATGCACAAAGTGTCTTAACATTTCACCCTTAATGTTTTTTATTCCGTCTCTCTAGGTTTTAGATTGTGACAGATGTTATTTTCCAAGTTGCAAATTTGCATATGCAGCAAATACAATATATCAACTGAATGCCAAAATTAACCTTCATATGTCAGTCTTTAAGATATAGCAGGTATTATTTAGCAGCAAGATTCTACTCTTTCTGCATTCTAACAAAATATCAAATGATTCAGTTTTTAAATCCAGTGAAAAGTCTACTGTTGCCAACACTACAAACAAGTAAAGTATAATGTGCATTTGCATAGAATTGAAGCACTCTAAGCATAATCATGTAGAGCTGTAAATGTAAAAAATTATTCTGGCTTTCTTCTATACTGTAGAAATATGATACTTTCAACTATTTATTTCACAGCTGGTAAGATTTTATCATTATAATACATGCCACCAGTTCAACTCAAGGCAAACAGCAGTATTAGAGGAAAGTTTTTAACAGCAATATCCATCCTAATAAAAGGAAAGATTGTTTAGTTGGTAGTGAATTGAGTGAAACAACCAGGGGCTGTAAATAGGACCTAGACATTAGATACGTTGGATCATCCATTTAATATTACAGGTAAAATTTTGTTACAACGAACTGCCAGGGACCTAAAAAATATTTCGTTGTAATGAAAATTTTATTGTAATGAGATTCTGTATTTGTCACTATAGTGCTTTCTTTAGCTTGCGTCCAGGCATTTGCAATCATTTCAATAGCTTCTTTCGCGTTAATTTTAATCTTCTCCTGTCTACAAGTTATGCTGACAAGAATTTTTCACAGCATTTCCTTGCGATAATACACTTTCAGGGTGTGAATGATGCCCAAACCCAATGGCTAAGGCACTGTTATGCAATTGGGTGGGAGGAATGCAATGCGAACATTGTCTAAATGGAGCACAGCTATCAATCAGAAGCCGAATCATCCTTTTCTTCTTCATATTGTGAGGTTTCTGAACTCTTTTGGGATCGCCCCCACCCAACGGGAACGTCACGGTGAAGTGCATCCCGAAGCGCGATTGCCTCGTATGTGTAAGATTGATTGTCCATTGCCAGGGCAGGGCAACAGCAGGCTCATAGCGCTGCAGTGAGGCGCCACAGAAGCGAATCCTAAAAGACTGTGGGCATGCTATAAGTCCCTGTCTTATACTCTAAAACACGAGGCCGAGTCTCAGTACTTTAGCAAAACCAGCTTTATTCAGCTTGAAACAGGAACAGCACAGTTATTTATTGTAGCGAGATCTGCCACTCTCCTATACACAGACACAGCAGTCAGACAGGGTTGTGACCATGTTAGTGGCCAAGTAATCCTGTTCCCTGCATTCACAATGTTCCTTGCATCACCCTTCGAGATCTTTTCTGTTTGCTTCAATGCCGAGTCGCAGCAGAGCTGTGAGCCTGCTGTTGCCCCGGCAACAGATAAACAGTCTTCCACAGCCTTGGTCATCGCACTTAGGGACGCAGTTCGGCGTGTTGCCCCGTTGACAGAGGTCCCAAGAGAGTTTAGAAACCTCACATTTTCTTGAATGAGTGCCACATTAGTAGGAATGTTTCTTGAACGAGTATCACTGAACCATATAAAAATCGGCTTTTCGGCATCTTCAAATGCAGCAGTTCGCATACATTGGCAACCCAAAACTTTTCTTCTTCTTTTGCTTGGTCCTTCAAGAAAGTTGACAGTGTCGATGGCGAAATTCTGAATTCACTATCAACGTCTTTTTTCCGGAATCAGGAGCCACAAAAAGTTTTTTTTTTTCTAATATGAACTGTTATCGTTTATTCATGTCTGTCATTTCTATAGGAGGGTGACAATGAGTTAAATTCCAATAGATGTTTTCCAAATGTTGACGAGCAAGAAGCAAAAAGGTATCACTGAAACAGGAAAAAAAAAAAAAAAACAGTACGAGCAAAGTCTGAAGAAAGAAATTTTTTTTTACAATGTTTCTGTTTGGGGATCATTGTGCACAACTGAGCTGTGACCACAGAACTAACTGCTTTGTGGATGATTCATTCAGGCATTTCAAGGTCTTTTGGGCACTTGTAATGAAAGCATCTGCTGAATGTACTTCGTAGTAATGAGATTTCTATAGACTCGTGTCATATGGGGAAACTATCGGGAACATAGAAATACTTTGTTGTAATGGAATTTTACCTGTATTTTGGAGTATTTCTCACTGATGTGGATGCAAGAGAACAAGGAGCATAACCCTTGGGTTTGAAAATGATTCTTAATATTTTAACCTTTTAATTTCATCAAGCCTGCATAGTTCAGCAAGCCACTGCACGTTATTACTACATTGTCAATATGATAAAGCTGAACAGAAAATGTCATTATACCTCCTATTGAGCAGGTGTTGTAATAATGGACCTTAGGTGCCACTGAAAGTACCAATATTTTGTCACATCTTGTATCTATACTCTCCTTTAATGCTGCCAAGTTAATGCACTTTGCTGTTTTTTTCTTTTTTTTCCAGCTATCATTATGATAGTGTGTTGCATGCTGTAATTTCTGTGTTTTATGGAACTGTTGAATCATACTGATCAATGTAAATGTGGTGTGAGTTTTACCTGGCTCAGTCTGAAGCAGCAATATTTATAGTGTTTTTGTCAGTCATATGTCAGTAGATGAAATTTAAGGAAATTTCTGCTTTTACTGGAAATATAGCTGTAGGCTGACCAAACAGCCAAAGCAGTGCTTTAAAATCTTTAATTCAATACTGGAGCGGACAGTCATTTAAGAAGGACATCATACCATATATCAATGTCCTTCCATTATATGTTAGTGTGATAGATTTTTTTAATTAATTATTCATCCATATTATTCCTTTGCCAAATTTTTATCATATTATAACCTTGGTTATTAATTTAAAAAAAATATCATTGTTAAATACGTTTGTCTTTCGTATACACATTGAAAACAGCACTTTGAAAAAATGTTTGAAGGAGAGAGTATAATGAGGTTAGATGCATCAAAGGAATATATACCAAGGGCTGAAAAGTGGACAGCAAGAAAATAAAGTATAGTACAAGGGTGAAGAAAGCTTTTATATGGCAAACCAGCAATGAGTAGCTTGTTGTTGTATGGTAATTATTGTCATTGCTAAAGTCATTTATTAAGTGAACTTGTAGCTTAGAGAAAAGCCAAGCAAAATGACACCTTTTATTGGCTAACTAGAAAGATTACAATATGCAAGCTTTCGAGGCAACTCGGGCCCCTTCTTCAGGCAAGATCTTGCCTGAAGAAGGGGCCTGAGTTGCCTCGAAAGCTTGCATATTGTAATCTTTCTAGTTAAACAATAAAAGGTGTCATTTTGCTTGGCTTTCCTCTACATTCATAATGGCTAACACGGTACAGCACCCTAATACTATATCTGTAAAGAGTCATATTTGTAAAGCCATGTTGATGAGGTGATTTTCTGTTTTGAAGCAGCATACTGTGTTTTGAGTCCCTAGTAATCATGTAGCAGTCACAATCTGAGGTTGTCTTTGAGTATGTTGTTTTCATCTTTTTTGTCACTTTTTACATTTTTTGGCTGTTTTCTATGCATTAGCTAGTTTACATCTAGTAGCTTTTGGTTTCACCCACCTCAGATGACTCCTGCTCTGGTCAAGGCAGGTACATCAGTGAATTGTTCTTCATATGTGCTATGGTCTCCAAGATGAGGTGATCAGAAAAGTACTTAATAAAACATAGTTTAGCGGGTGGTAGAAGTTCTTTCCAAACAAATTGTAATTCCATTAGTCTAGCCATAACTCTACTGTTGATAGACATACGTTTTAGGCTTTTGCCGAGGCTCCATCCCTGGTCATGATTTCATTTATATTTGCTTGTTTATTTTGTTATTTTTTTTTATTGTAAATTATTTTACTTTGATTAATGAAAATATATTTGCAAACAAAGGTGGGGTTTTCCAGTGCTACAGGTCAGCTGCAAATGGGGCTGCTTTGTGAGGCTGTATATAAGGGCCTAGCAGGCCTCATGCTAATTGCTAAGTCATTGAAAAAACTTTTTTTTCCATCTCTTTTTACTCTTGATTTTGTAAGGATGTTTTTCTTTTTCTTTTAATCAAGGGTGTACAAAATTCATAATTCACGATTATTGCACTTGATATTATAATTCAGATCAGGCATTTGAATTAATAAAACAACAATGAAATATGTATTTTTGTTGCCAACAGCATACACTGCATTCTGTATAGATACACTATAGTAGACCCTCCATTTAGCAAGCAAATACTTCAAGTATTATTAATGTAAAAATTTTCAAAGCTGAATTAGAAGAAAAATTAAAAGCCTTTTAAAATGATGGTTTATTTTTTATTTTATTACAATAAATACAGCACACTTGTTAAAAGTATTTGTGTCGTTGTTTCTGTAATACAGTAAGTACAATAAATTACTGAATTGAAATTTAAGTTCAACAAAAACATTACAAATTCCATTTACAGAGGATATTTCAATGCCCAAATGCTTGAACCACTTATTAATGGGGATAGACACATGGAAGGTAGCAGAACAGGCAGAGGCATGAAGTGCTAAAGGCGAGTGAGTAAAGGTTGATTTTTTTATCACTGTTTTTGAAATGAAAGAAATGAAAGCTGGAGTGTTAATTAATAAAGAATAAAAACTATATAAACTTAAACACAGAATTGTGATGGGCTAGCATAGTGCATGTATGTTGGCTTTTCTGTAAGATATATAAAAATATACATAGGTATAGGGAGGTGTGACTGTATGCAGGTTTTTCAGTCTACTTAAACAGTTCAGGGTCATAGGAAGGTGTTGCATATGTGGGGAACATTAGGCATAAGATAAGAACCACCCATGGAAGGGGTACTGGTCCCATCACAGGGTACACTCAGACACCCTCTATGGTCACTTCTACTGGGCCAGTTTAGAGTTGAAGGTTATATGAACAAACATATCTTTGGGACACGTGAAGAAAAGTCTAGAGTATCTGGAGGAAAACCCATACAGACATGACAAAGCTCTCAGACACCAGAAGAAGAACTCATGCTTAGACTAGTCCAGGAGTTTTTTTTATTATTAAGTACATATTTTATTCAAAATGAAGACTAAAATGCAGTTCTTGAGTCCCAATAGCTTATAAACCCATAAGTGCTTTGTAAAGGCCTTCATATTTCCTTCAGTGAAGTTTTTCAATATAGTATGTAACAGTTCATTTTCAGGGTGTTTGACTCCACAGAACCTTAACAAAATGAAACAATGCTCAGTTTACTGCGATAGGTCCTCTTACATTGTGGAGTTCCTTCCTTTTCACTTGCTAGAAATAAACTGTAGTAATAGGTTCCGGTCTCGATCATCATCAGGAGCTTTTGACTCGGGAGGCTGCATCAGGTTAGGCTGGTCTTTATCCTTTGTTGCCTGCACTGGGCAGACTGTGTGTCATGGGATTCCTTTGGCCTTATTGGGTGTGTCTCTGTAGTGGGTTCATTTGCTTTGAAAAAAAAAAAAAACTGCTTTAAGGTGTCAGACGTTCCTTGTTTGTCCCTTGATTTTCCCTATTCTGTCAGCTTGGATATAACAAGCAGTAGCAGTGAACTGTGACTCCTCTCACAGACAATGCCCAAGCTATGAGTCAAACCCAGGGGATGTAAGAGAACTAGTTTCTGTACCCTCACACCATGTCCAACTCTGGACAGTATTTCTTAAACACCTGGATTACTTTAGTGAGAAAAATCTGCTTCAAAGTCTAGAGTGTTCTTAGCAGCACTGGATTGTAAATTAGTAACATCAAGTTGTCATTTATTGTTGTGTACATCAAATTAATTTTGATCAAGACTTAGTGTTTTGACTGGACAAACCTATTTCTATTGATAACAGAGAGAATCTAAAACACAGTTTGAACCTGAAAATCGATGGTAATGCTATTAAGCTCATTGAATCTCTCCTGGATTTCTGATTTTTTAGATTTCCAGTGTTGAGGTCATATGCAAATGTTTTTACCGCAAATGAGAGTGCACAGAAATATTTCTGTTAGTTTATTACAATACTAATTGTGAAAATTAAACGTATTGGTAAATACATCCATCCATTTTCCAACCTGCTGAATCCGAACACAGGGTCACGGGGGTCTGCTGGAGCCAATCCCAGCCAACACAGGGCACAAGGCGAGAACCAATCCCAGGCAGGGTGCCAACCCACCGCAGGACACACACAAACGCCAATTTAGAATCACCAATCCACCTAAACTGCATGTCTTTGGACTGTGGGAGGAAACTGGAGCGCCCGGAGGAAACCCACGCAGACACGGGGAGAACATGCAAACTCCACGGAGGGAGGACCTGGGAAGCGAACCCAGGTCCCCAGGTCTCCCAACTGCGAGGCAGCAGCGCTACCCACTGTGCCACCCATTGGTAAATACAGATCCTTATATTTTATGTAAGAAGGATTTAAAAATTTTCTAGCTTAGGTATTGATTGTATTTTGTTTTATATGATATACTAAATCAAATCCAGAAAAAAGTAATGAAATTGTCTGTGGTAGCAGCTGAGATTTCTTTTGCAATTTGCTCATAAAGCATGCAGACTTAAAAAATAGAACTCCCCCGTAATGTTTTGTTATATAATTTTTGTTTACACATTTGCAGATTTTTTGTAGAAGGCTTGTAAACCAATATTCAATTATGATTATACTTTTGGAAGTTAAATTTTATTGGGATTAAAATAAAAAAAATAACAAAAACAGCAAAGTGCAATCAGGCATTTGCAGTCATAATTCAACACAAGACAGAAAGGCAAGTTTAAATTAACAACACAGATAAATATGTGAAGCTGTTCTATGTCACCCACGTCATTACTTTCGTAAAAGTGCAAGTGAAAAAGGTCAAAGTGTGTATTTTTTTTTTGTAGCTGGATAAACAAGTTATCCCCCATTTCTTCAATTCTTCGCGTAATTGGGGGTGTGGAGGGATTTACAGGACTGGAAGTATTTTTCAGGACACGCCTTTATTTCAACTACATTCATATGCTGCAAAAGGAAAGAGTTTTCATATTTCCTGGCATGAAAGAAATGCATCTCAGTATATTATCTGATTAACTGAAAATTGACACAGTAATCACAAATTATTTTGCCTAGTGGCAGAATATGTGATGTGAACAGTAACATCTGGAAGTAAAACTCTACCAAGAATCCAACATTTTTAAAGAAATAGTTCCTATGCAACCATCTTAGCCATTTCAGCTAAAGGAGGTCTCCCTTCTCTCTGTAGTGGTTAATTGGGCTTTTGATTGCAAGTACACCTTCTTTTCACAGTGGGATCTCTCCATTTAAGCCCTCACTGCTGTTGGCATTGACAGAGACGTTATCAGATTGTTTGCCATTTTTATTAGGACTTATCATGGTTTACACAGAATGCTTATGTTTGATACAGGATACAAATTGGCCATATCTGAACTATGAAGGCTACTTCAATTGAGTGTAACCACTGCTTTTTTAAGGAGTTCTCTTTCAAGACTGTTGTTAGTTGTATCTAAGGCAGCCTAAGCAAGCTATGGAAAATTGTATGAAGAAAGCAAATAATGGGGGACAGGAACTGTATGTATTATAGATGAGTTTTGTCAAAAACCGACCTTACATAGTTCAGTTTAATTTATTGTCCGGAGTGAACTCAGGTACTCTTAAGGGAGAGTGAAACATCTGCTCATTTGGCGTGAAAAGATCTGCTCATTATAAGATAGAGGTAACAGAATTAGAAAAAGAAACTTTTTTGCATTTTAAATGTATTTGCCTCCTTGTTTTTTTTAAGTTGTTGACTCATAATTACTATATTTTTTGCATAACTTGTGGAATACCCTTTACATACAAATATGTATTCATTTAAAGTAATGTCTTTATGTTTTTAGAAACCAGGTCTTACTATTTTGAGATAT
Source organism: Erpetoichthys calabaricus (assembly GCF_900747795.2). NCBI lineage: Eukaryota > Metazoa > Chordata > Cladistia > Polypteriformes > Polypteridae > Erpetoichthys > Erpetoichthys calabaricus. The sequence goes on from NC_041403.2 coordinate 84,494,267, forward strand.
TGCTGTGGTTACGATTTAAATCAAGTTAAAAAATGTATGCGTTCTGTACCATTCAGCTGTGTTAGAGAAGTTAGTTACCTAATTTGAAAGTTGGATCATTTAAATTTTTTTAAAAGATGTCTCTGTTGAAGTCTCAAGGTAAAACTGTTGACTGCATCGGACCATGATGGAGAGCATGTCAGCAGTCTTGTTGATAAATTATAGTGTCAGAGAAATATTCAGTCATTATAACGTACAGATAGTGGAGTAGTGAGATTTTTTTATTTTTTAACTTTTACAGCTAACTTGCCTCAAGCAGCAGGACAAGTAAGGTGGTGTACAAGGAGTCTGCGCAAGCACTCCTGTCCCTTCGCTTTACTAACTTGGATTGTCTCTCGGATGAGTAAAAGATGAAAATGTACAAAATATACAGTACAAGTTTAATTGACCCCTCTCAAAGTGCATTAAATTTAAAACAGTAAACTAATACATAATTGAAGTCGCACAGAATGTGTCACTGGTTTAAGATAAATGAGTTTGCAAATTTGCCAATGCTTTTTAATAGGAGATTTTGAAATTAAAATAATTGTACAGTCTATCCAAGACATCACAGCAACCTGGCTCTCTGTGGACTGATTATGTTGCAGTTTGTAACAATTATTCTTCATGGAAATTTTTGATAAAAGAGGTGGTTTGAATACAGATTAGTTTACTGTTTCAAATTTACTTTAAGGGATGTCATTTAAACTTGTATTTTGTATATTGTTCTGTTTTACTCATCCAATAGCCACTTGTGATAATTCTTTACATCTACACAGGGAGGACCTGGGAAACGAACCCACAATCTCCTTACTGCAAAGTAGCAGCACTACCACTGCACCACCTGTGTGATGGCAAAATAGATAGATAGATAGAGATCCCCAGTGCAAGTTAGTGAAGGTCAGGGAGATGCGAGCATGTGAGCCTCTGGTACTGCAGCTCACAGCTCACTTCATGTGCTGCATGAGGTAATGTAACTGTAGAAGTTAAAAAACAAAAGCAAATGGCACTTATCTAGAAATAAATGCAAGTGGAATGAAATTATCTTCTCTAAGAACAGAGTGAACAAATACACACTCAGTATTTTCATTACACTGAAACAACTTCATAACTGCCATATCTGCACATTATAATGATTTAGTTTTTCTATGACACTATCAATTACTGGCAAAGATCTAGAACTGCTGTACAGCATGGTCTGAAAAAAAACAAGAATTTTATCTTGAGACTTCAACCAGGATTTTAACACTCTCTCAAGTACTTCTTTCAAAAATTTTATATATACGAAATGCAAAGTACAGTAAGTCACAGACCCACCACAACCAACAGCCAACAGTAGGACATCAATCAATGCCATTACTACATCACTTGAATCAGAATCTTCTGTCTATGAGAGTTACTGAGCTATGTGACATTGTAAAGTACTGTTAAAACGTATATTCAGTATTTCATGTAGGCCACTAATTTGTGTAATTACATTCTACAGTTGCTGTTGTTTTTGAGTGTGACTTGTTACGAACTGTTTAGTAAATAAAAATGTGACAATTAACACTTTGATGATACAACTAAAAAATTTTAAATGTTTCAGCTTTCAAATGATTTAACAAAGTCCCTGAATACACCTGAATGTTGCACAATGTGCACATTTTCCAGCTTTGTGTAATTTTTAAAATAAATATAATTAATTATTTAAATTATATAATATAAATTATAAATAAATGTAAATGTAAAAATAACTGCAGCAGGATCATTGTAATATGGATCAAATGTGCACAAAGCATCCATTGTACTGTGAATCTGCTGTATACTGTAGCTTCTGGACTGAGTTTGTGTGCATTTTCTGGATTTGCTTTTGGTTTGCTTTGGAATTTGTAATTTTTGAGGATTCCTACTCTGACTGGGATATCCAGTTTAGAGTGTGGTTACGTTGACTGTCAGACATATGTATTGCATTCCTGGCCTGCCTGACATTCTCTTTTTTTAAACTGCTAGCCAGCACATCTGTCATTACAGACAGTAGGTGCTGGTGAAACAAACGAGTTGTAGAGTTTTAAAAATCCCACTTATGGTTAAAAGGCAGGAGTGAAATGATCAGGCAGTTATTTAAATAAAGCAGAATTAAAACTTCAGATCAAGAAGAGGCTGTAGCCAGTAAACTGAAGTTCTGAAGCCTTTTGTGTTTCAACATGACTTGTTTTTGAAATGTTCAGAAGGGATGCATCCACAACAGAGCAGTTTTTAACAAGATGCCTAATGAGAATGACATTTCCATGGAAAATGAAACAGAAATTAATTTCAATTATTCAGACCATTCCATAAATGCTAAAATGAGCTCAATCTTTGAAAATTTTGGCAAATATATCTAAATTATACAGATTCTTTGATTATTTGTTTTACAAATGTTAGCATGCATTTTTTTTTTATGTTCAGCAGTAACACGACAATGACACCAAACGGCAGGTAATCATAGTGGGTAGATTTTGTTCTTAATTCATGACTGGCTGATTGGCTTATAAGTGGTTTTATGATGTGGAAATGTGAGGTGTGTGTGCGTTCTGGCACTCAGTTTTGGGATTTGAGCATTTGCTTTGTAAGCAGAACATTTTGTGAGCAGACTTTGTTTCCACTATGCAATCATTGCCAGTTATCTGTAATGTAAGGACATAATCTCCAGCCTGGTTACTTTATTCACATTCTGTTTGCCCCGAACTCTGCTAATTTAGTCCTGTTTCCTTTCAGCACTAATCGTGCAATAGTCCTGTGATAGAAAAGCATGGGTAATAAAACTGGAATGTTGAATTTAATTAGTTATCTGGTATTGGACTTTGTAGCATATTTGAAAAAGCCGTATGGTATCCTATCTAATGCCTCCGTACCTTCAATGTTTCTGGAATTTAGCTTGTCTACTGTATCTACACAGACAGTGCCTGGGTTAAGGTTTAAACCATGGACCTGGGAGCTGTAAGGAAGCAGCACTAAACACTTCACTCCTGTGCTGTTCATCTTCAGCATTCATCATCAGGTCCAATAGTTAAATTACATTTAAACAAATTATTGCACAAAATGTATTTATTGTACATTATATGTCAGTCATAAGACAATAAATGCTGGTTGTATAGTTACTTGAAAAATTCTAGAAGGATAAATGGGGTAACATTTCTTGTCAGAAATGCATTACCATTCTGGAACTGTTTGAAAACTTCAGTACTTTCAATATGTCTACCTTATTTATGATTATAATGCAGTGAGCAGATAGTGAAATGTAATCATCTCTTGATGTACCATTAAGTCTTCAGCCTTGAGTGATGCATTCTTTCCACTGTGAACATTCCGTAGCAGAAGTTTGTCTCATAGCTCTTGCTTACGTAGCCTTACGTTCACTGCCTGGGCACACCCAGTTTGCCTCTTGCTGATGTTTGTTTCCATCCTTGCAAATGCCAGTCAAAACTTAGGCACACCCATGGATATACCCTTAAACCTGTTTTCAAAGTGTCAAAAGGTGATGTGTTTGAAATTGTTTATTGGTCACATACCTATGTATGTTTCAAGATTGTACTAGTTCACTGAGCTTAGCCACATTTGACAAAGTGGTTGCAAAAGAAAAGCAATTAAAAGAACTGCTATTTATAAAGTGTACCACAGATCCTGTGGAAAAGGTTTTTTTTTTTTTTTTTTAATATTTTTATTTTATTAATTTTCATTGTAATCATTCCATACAAACAGATCAATTTATAACCCAACAAATCTGAAAACAAATCAAACCCCACCCCTGAGAAGGAGAGCTTAGCTAAAGGAAAATTTCTTTAAGCTTTTTAATAAGGCAACATTAGACAAAAGAAGGGGAGAAGTAAATATCTATATAAATAAGAGATGGAGAAGGGAGTTAAATGCAATAATAGTTAATTCTCTTATTCTAAAATAATATTGATTAAATCCTGCCAAGTTTTGAAAAAATTTTGTACAGATCCTCTAACTGAAAATTTGATTTTTTCCAATTTCAAATAATATAAAACATCGGTTTCCCACTGACTTATAAGAGGAGAATTAGGATTCTTCCAATTTAACAAAATAAGTCTGCGTGCCAAGAGTGTAGTGAATGCAATCACCGTTTGCTTGTCCTTCTCCAATTCAAGTCCATCTGGAAGGACACCAAACACAGCTGTTAATGGGTTAGGAGGGATTGTGATACTAAGGCTGTCTGAGAGGCACTTAAAAAGTTTTGTCCAAAATGATGTTAGTTTGGTGCAGGCCCAGAACATGTGACCCAGTGAGGCAGGAGCTTGGTTGCAGCGCTCGCAGGTTGGATCCTGGCCTGGAAACATTTTGGACAGTTTTAAGCGAGACAGATGAGCTCGATATATAATTTTTAGTTGAATAATTCTATGCTTTGCGCATATAGAACTCGAGTGAATTCTCTGCTTTGCTACCTTCCACTCCTTTTCTGATATATTGATTAAGAGATCTTCTTCCCAATGTCCTCTTGGATCTTTGAAAGGTAGGGACTCTAATAAGATTTTATATATTGCGGAAATAGTGTTTGTTTCCTCGGAATTGAGCAGTATTTTTTCCAGCATTGTGGAGGGTGCAAGGTGGGGGAAATCGGGCAATTTCTGTTTAACAAAATTTCTAATTTGAAGATAGTAAAAGAAATGTGTAGCTGGGAGGTTAAATTTTGAACGTAATTGTTCAAAAGATGTAAATATGTTGTCTATATAAAGATCTCTGAGCATTTTAATCCCAAAACTTTTCCAGGTATTAAAAACTGGATATACTTGCGAAGGTTGAAAGAGGTGGTTCCCTTGCAGAGGTGCCACTGATAAAAGATTTTCCATCTTAAAATGCTTCCTAATTTGGTTCCATATTCTGAGTGAGTAAAGCACAATTGGGTTATTAGTATATTTGCGATAACTTTCATTTATTGGAGAGCAGAGCAGGGAATATAAAGAAGTACTACAGGATTTTACTTCTATTGCAGACCAAGCCTGTGTATGTGCATTTATTTGTGTCCAGGTTTTTATGGCTTGTATGTTTGCTGCCCAGTAATAAAACTGAAAATTAGGTAAAGCCATGCCACCTTCTGCCTGAGGTCTTTGTAGGGTCGCTCTTCGGATACGTGGGTGTTTTGAGTTCCAAATGAATGAGGTTATTATTGAATCTAACTGTTTAAAAAACGATTTATTGATATATATTGAAATGTTTTGAAATAAAAAGAGAAGTTTAGGAAGGATATTCATCTTAACAATGTTAATTCTTCCGGCTAGAGTGAGATGAAGGGTTGACCATCTATGCAAGTCTTGCTTAATTTTTTCCATACAGACGCCAAAATTTTGTTGATAAAGAGCTTTATGTTTACTTGTGATATTTACCCCTAGGTATTTAAACTGATCTGCTATGGTAAAAGGTAGGGTGTCTAATTTAATATTATATGCTTGTGAGTTCACTGGAAAGAGTATACTTTTATTCAGATTAATTCTAAGACCAGATATCTTTTGAAATTCTGTTAGTGCTGTTAAAACAGCAGGGACAGTGTTTTCTGGGTCCGATATATATAAGACCATATCATCTGCATATAGAGAAATTTTCTGTTCCAGTCCTTCTCTGACAATCCCCTTTATCTGATAAGAATTTCGGCAGTGAACCGCCAGTGGTTCAATAGCGATTGCAAACAACAGTGGCGACAAGGGACATCCTTGTCTGGTACCACGTTCTAGTTTAAAGTAGTCTGAGCAAATTTTATTAATACAAACTGAAGTTTCTGGACTGGTATACAGTAGTTTGATCCAAGCACAAATATTCGGGCCAAACCCAAATTTCTCCAATGCAGAGAAAAGGTAATTCCATTCGATCATGTCAAATGCCTTTTCTGCGTCTAATGATAGTAATATCTCTGGGGTGTTTGATTTTGCTGGTGAATATATAACATTAAACAAGCGTCGGAGATTTGAAGATAGATGTCGGCCTTTAATAAATCCAGTTTGATCTTGTGATATTACCGAGGGCAGCACTTTCTCCATCCTTCTAGCTAGGATTTTTGAGAGTATCTTAACATCATTATTCAGGAGTGAAATTGGTCTATATGATGCACATTGTAACAAGTCCTTATTTTGTTTAGGAAAGACGGTGATTAATGCTTGTCGAAATGTTTGAGGTAGTATTTGGTGGTCTTTAGCTTCTGTAAATGTTACCAATAAGAGTGGAGCTAGCTGAGTGGAGAATTTCTTATAAAACTCTACGGGGTAACCATCAGGGCCTGATGATTTCCCGCTTTGTAGTGACTTTATAGCGTCTAGTAATTCTGTTAGCGTTAGAGGTTTATCCAGTTCCTCAGCACTTAAAGCATCTATTTGTGGTATTTGTGAATTATCCAGAAATGCATTAGATTGCGTGTTGTCTTCTTTGGGCTCAGTGGAATATAAAGACTTATAGTAATCTCTAAATGTGTGCATTATTTTATTATGGTCGATGATTTCTTCTCCATTCTTGTTGGTGATTACTGGTATTGCATTGTGAACTTCTTGTTTATGAATTTGTTGAGCTAAAAGCTTATTAGCTTTTTCTCCGTGTTCATAGTAATGCTGTCTAGACTTATAAATAAGTTGTTCAGTTTCTTTAGTTGTTAAGATGTTAAGTTCTGTATGCAGGGCCTGCCTTTTCCTGTGAAGAGCTTCACTTGGACGCCTGGCTTGTTCTTCATCTATTCTAGTAATTTCATTTCTTAGCTCTGACACTTTCTTGGTTTCTAATTTATTTCTATGGGAAAGATATGAAATAATCTGGCCTCTTAAGAAGGCCTTTAGAGTTTCCCAGAGTGTTCCTGCAGAAACCTCTGTGGACGTGTTTGTCTCTAGGAAGAAGCTGATTTGTTTGGATATAAATTCTGTGCAGTTCTCGTCTGCCAATAAAAGAGGGTTAAGACGCCATCTGCGAGGTGAGTATGAGGGGCTTATTGATTTTAGCTCCAAGACTAGAGGGGCATGGTCAGAGATAACAATTGTGTCATATTTGCATGATTTAATTGTAGGCAGGAAATTATTATCTATAAAAAAATAATCAATTCTTGAGTAGCTATAATGCACTGGTGAGTAGAACGAATATGTTCTTGAGTTTGGGTTAAGAAACCTCCAGGGGTCTGATAAGTTGTGATCATTTAAAAACTGTGTAATTATCTTTGCAGTATTAGATGTCGTCCCCCCTGTCACAGGAGTCCTATCTAAGAGTGGATTTAAAACACAATTAAAGTCCCCAGCCATTATAATTTTATGAGTGTTCACATTGGGAATGGATGCAAATAGATTTTGCATAAATTCCTTATCATCAACATTGGGTGCATAAACATTTATCAAAATCATTTTACTGTTATATAAGTTGCCCATGACCATCACATATCTCCCTTCAGGGTCCGACACTACCTCTGATGCATTCTTTCCACTGTGAACATTCCGTAGCAGAAGTTTGTCTCATAGCTCTTGCTTACGTAGCCTTACGTTCACTGCCTGGGCACACCCAGTTTGCCTCTTGCTGATGTTTGTTTCCATCCTTGCAAATGCCAGTCAAAACTTAGGCACACCCATGGATATACCCTTAAACCTGTTTTCAAAGTGTCAAAAGGTGATGTGTTTGAAATTGTTTATTGGTCACATACCTATGTATATTTCAAGATTGTACTAGTTCACTGAGCTTAGCCACATTTGACAAAGTGGTTGCAAAAGAAAAGCAATTAAAAGAACTGCTATTTATAAAGTGTACCACAGATCCTGTGGAAAAGGTTTTTTGCTGTGGCATGCTTTACAGTATGTTGGAGATTTACATTGTGATCTTGCTTTAGGTAAAATTTTTAAATTGTACTTCTTTTCCTTAGTCATTTTCTTTAGTTGTTTTTCAAATGAATGCTTCTGGAGACACAAAAGAATAAATATACTTTTTGTCTTCTGCATTTATATGTATAAATGTAGATATATATATATATATATATATATATATATATATATATATATATATATATATATATATATATATATATATATATATATATAATGTACAGGTTTGTGTTATATGCTGCATAATGTATGCTTCAGCAGCTTTAAAGAATGTATCAGAATTTGAATTCCACCTTAGATAATTATAGTGACTAATGACTAACATTTAATCAGGTTTACTAGTGATTCAGAAATGCCTATGTAATGGCATTAATAATAAATGGTGACTTACTTGAAAATCGAATATATGTGTATTAAAAATAAATTTAAAATGTTATTCTGCTTCCTATTCTCTGTTTTCACTTTTTGGATTTCCATTTCTCATATATGTTTGTATGTTTATGCAACCATAGTGATCCTAAAAGGGTGCAAAATGCCCCAGGACATGCATTTCATGTTATTATACCACTCTAAATTGGGCCTGTGTCAGTAAGAATGTGTTTGTGTGCATATGCATGAGTGTGCCCATCAATGAACTGGCATTCTGCCTTAGGTTGATTCCTGCCTTGCACTCAGTAATGGTGGAATAACCCCTCTCCCTGTGACATTTTAATGGAATTTGTCAGTTCAGAAAATTAATCAATCAATTGTATTTATTTGTTCATCTGAATAACTCCATGTATCTTTTGTGTGTAAGTTGTAATTTTTTGAGGTTTGTTAATTCCAGTACAAAACGCACATGCTCTACAACACTTTATTAAATGATTTAAAGATTATTATTTAATTCAGTGAACATGGTTGTCATGGTGGCACAGTGACTAATGTTGCTGTCTCATACATCCTTAGTTTGAATTCAGTGCCTTTTGTCTGTTTAGAGTTTGCATAATCTTCCCATGTGTGAGTGGGGTTTTCTCCAACATTTCCTAAAACATGTTAGATTAATGAGTAGACTCAATTTGGCCCTGTTTGAGCATGAATGTGGATATGTGTATTAATGGCCCTGCAATGCACAGGTGTCCTATCCAGGGGCCTTGCGCATGATACAATCAGGGTTTGCCCTGCCCCTCACCCTAAACTGGATTTAGCTAGTTTGGAAATGTCACATTATTTTTTTCATTGAACAGCTTCTAATGGCAAATTATAATAAAAAGCATGTAAGATGTCAGCTATTCAAAAGTGGTAAATTCATGTCAGTTTCAGTTTTGTATCCTCCTAGACTTTTTAAACGAATATTCCTTTTATGAAGGCTTCACTTGTAACCTCTTGGTTCAGTTTGCTTTCAACTTCTAATTAATGGACAGAGACTGAGAGAGACTTGTTTGTCTCTCTAAAGAAATATCTGGCAGCCTGCCATGATCTTTCTGACATACATACACATCAAGACAGCGATCTGCTCATCAATGGGAATGTGACATTTTCTACACCTTACATTCTCTTATTTCTGCCATAAGCATGCTGCTCTCTTAATCTATGCTTCTGTCAAGCTATAACGGCTGCTCAGGATTCTGAAATGCCAGTATAACCTGGAGTCTTGCTGTCAGAATTGCTCACTCCTTTTGAAATTGTTTTCATGTCATCGTATTGCTTATATGTCAAAAGCATAAAGTTTCAGCAAGCGCCAGTGCACCTACCGATTTCTTTTAAATGACAAAATAAGCATTCTTTTTGTGGTCTGACAGAGGTCCCAAAGAATTTTGTGCCGCGATAAAATGCCTCATTTTGACTTCTATTTCTTAGTATGAAAAGGCCTTCATGATTTTGTTGTTTTTTAAACACTTTTGCACTTTCACTACAAAACTGTATTTCTGAATTTTTGAAGTTTTAAAGAACACCAAGCCCAAATTATCAGTTGAATGAAAACAAAAACAGACAAACAAAATTGGTCTTAACTCAATAGCTAGAATCACTGATAGGGGTGCATTAGGACTAGCTATGTTATCGGTGCATTGAGAATTGTCCACCATGTCGTGCTGTGGTCATAGATTACAGATGAAAGGGCCCTATAGAAGCTGACATGCTTATACAGTACAGAGTAGAAGATTAGTTTTTGCCATTTGACAGCTGCTGTAAGTGTGTGGTGGGATGGACTCATGTCCCATCCAGGCTTATTTTCTGCCTTAAGCCCAGTGCTATTATGAACCTTAAATGGAAACATAAGTTTTGGAAAATACATTGATTAACTGATCAGCACCCAAATATTTTTTAACCAATGTATATCTAATAGTTGTTTTCAAGATGAAATTGTTCTTTTAAAGATCAAATCACTTATAAATGTATTAATTCTGCAATTAATGCTTAAAATAAACAGTAAAATGCAAGAACAATAATGTAAGACTTTAATGGAAATATCTTAAAGTAAATTTGGCGGCAACAATCTAATGGAATTGAAGGTTCTTTAGATAAGCTTTATTTCATTGTACACAAAATATTGACTTGATTCTGAATATTTTACCACATTAGCATAAACGTTTTAGTCACATTTTTCACTGATACATTTTTTTGATTATTAAAACATTTCCTCTCATCTTAATCACAAGAGCCATTTAACACAGTTCAAGGATTTTCAGGATCACCAAAGAATATCCCAGATAGTTGACAGCCATTGCATGGCCTATTGCCCGCACACAACTACATCTGGACCAATTTACAGTTGCCATGAGGAAAACTAGAGTACCCATGGAAATCCTATACAGAGAAGTCGCAAACTATTCAAACTTCACAGACAACGTGATTCAAACCCAGATTGTTGTACGTATGACGTGACGGTGTTAACCACTGTGTCACCTGGTATAAAAATATGTTGTACAAAAAAGGTCTTATCAGCATTTTAGCATAAAATAATGTTACAGGTTACAGTTTGCCTGGAAGTGGACTGGCAGCCCTCCCAGAGTTGGTTCTTGTCTTGTTCCTGATGCTGATGAGTGAAGTTTGAATTTCCCATTACACTGTGCTAGAAAAGGTGCGCTCAAATGTGAAACAGCAACATGCATTGCATGGTTATGCCTTTTTTGTCCATAATGCTGCCAAGACAAGTCCAAGCATTGGCTTTCAGTGACTCTGATCTGCATAAATATGTTAGAAAATTCAAGAGAGGATAGATGGATATACCATAAAAAGGGTCATGAGACAAAACCATTTGCAGGTGATGAAGCAAAGTTCCTCATATTCCTGGAAAGTTAATTTTACAGCTGAGTTTTGTAAAGAACTACTGAAATCTTGTAAAGGGAAAATCTTAGATGACTGGTGTGGATGAATGAGTTCACTTGAAAAGTCTGATGTGAGTCAGGACAGGAGTGTGTTGGTGCCTTCTTGGGTGAGAAAGTAATTATTGTAAAATTAGAACTTTATGACCCGCTAATGAAGGTGAAGTTGCAACTGTTGCATAGTGCACCATGTACGTCTTTAATACAGAATTGTCTTTTTAGGAAGAACTACTTTTACTTTTTGGTTTTCTGTAATCTCCCATTGCATGCTTCTCTATGTTTACTGCTCTGGACAATGTCATTTGGGCATTCAGTGCTTTCCAGTATGTCACAATGAGACTAAAGGCGTAAAGTTGTGGTGGAAGGCTGTAGTGATGGAAGGCATTGAGCAGGGGATACATTGCTGCATAAATATACAGGAAGATATAGAGTACATCTTTTCTGCTACTTTTAAACATCCATCCATTATCAAACCTGATTAGTCCAGATCTGGGTTGTGAGGGATGGTAGGAACCATCTGAACAGTGCATCAGTGTTTTGCATAGCAGACCACTACGCAAGACCACATTTACACACACTGGGCCAATTTTGATTCACCAGTTAGGGTAAGACTAACACACTTTTCTGCTGATATAGTTAGCATACAGAGTCTTTTAGTGCTGTATTTACTTATGATCTGTTGCTGCAAATGCTGAAATATGTGCTGTAGTAAATAAACACATAGCATATGGAAGTTCTAGTAACAGACTGAAACAACAGTTGTGGTGGTTCTGTTTAATATATGTTGCCAAACAAGAGTGAGATTAATTTGCTGCATCCATAAAAACAATTTGAAAATCATAGATAAAACTTTGTGCCCTATAATGTGTTCCTTATAGTATTATGTTAGAAATTAATTAACTAGTCTGGCATTGAGCTTTGAATATGATTTTATTTAAGTCCTTGTTGTTTATTTCCTTTCATAAGGCATGGTTTTCTGTCAAGTGAAAAATTGCATTTCACCAGCTTTGCAGAAAGCAGACGGGTTTGCAAATACCACTTATAAAACTCTGAAGATTTAGTCACAAAATTCTCTACCTGAAGAATTTCATTGTATTGAATCAATTTTCATTTGCTCTTTAACAATTCAAGTGAGTATTTTCATGGTGTGGATCATTAAGATGGAGTATCTATTGTCTATATGCTTTTGTGTTATTTTTTCATCACGTGCAGAACCTAAGTACCTCTGAAAGCAGTACTTCTGTTTTCCTGGAATGAAAATTAAGCTAGGGGACAAAATATTTATTTTTTACTTTAGATATGAAGAAAAAAAAAACTGAAATGCAAAGTGACTTTGAAGGCAAGATGATAATGGCTGCAAGATACAGTGGCATGTGTGTATTAAGCCTAGCACATCTTCTTAGATTTTCACACAGAACAGAGTTAAATGTGGATTGAGAGTGGACCACTTACTCAGTCCTGAGGTTGGAAATGAAATTGCTGCTACCAGGGTCCTACAAGAGCTCATGCTACTTATGCAGATCAAAAGATGAATTATTGTCAGTCAGCTAATATCCACTGACAGCTAAGTACAATAATACTTCTTAGTGAGCCATATCAGAATTCATAACTTATCGTGCTTTGTCAAAAATGTTTAATGGATGCTGATGATCCAACTGAAAAACATTAACTTTACATACTGGAGGACTGGAAAAACATCTCCTGGCTTGATGATGCTGATGAGAAGACCACAATATGGTGAAAATTCTCAGAGTGAAAAAGTTGTGAGCAATGAATGCAATGATGTGGGGAGGTTTTTCATGGCACATATTGGGTGCTGTGATGAAAAAAATCAACTTGTGAATACCACAGGGCATCTAATCATTGTGTCCTGTCAGGTGCAAGTTTGTAATGCTTCCATCACAGCAGTTTATATTGTATACAGTATGTGCTGTTTGGAGTGTACAAACTGACCTTGGCGCTTAACTTTATAGACTATTGCTGTGCGTCATTAATCAGGAGGGAATCACATGATGGATAGGGCAAGATTAATAAGAGGGAGCTTAAAGAAACCACTTTCCTCTGTCCTTGTGCATCCTGCTTTTGATTTTTGCAATTGTTTTGTGATTTTTAACCTTGTGTGTTGCTTTTGTTTTTGCTTTAGTCTTATGAATGCCTACATAGCTTTCCTTGCTCCTGCTTACCACTTGTTTATAACCACCTGTTATATTTTGTATTCTGCCTTTGTCTGCTGCTTCTTTATGATCTTTGCTTAATGCTTTGATCTAAATTATATATATGATGATTGTGCCCATTTTTTAGACATTCTTTGTATAAGAGACTCATTAGGGAATTTTTTTTGTTCATGTTTTGTCTGTCCTTCTGTCAGCCTGTCCAGGTCTGGATCTCAGCATAGGTTAGTGCTGCCATCTATGCTTTACACATAAGTGTGCTGCACTGCACTCTAATAGCTTGGCTTTTCCTGAAGGAGAGTCAATGTCAAGGGGCTACCACACATATGCTTCCACTTCTGTGTGTGTGACTGCACCAGACAACAGTAAGTAGAGAATAATGTTGCATGCCACAAGGCTAGTAAAGTCCTAGAATGGTTTGAGGAGTGTAACAGTGTTAAACCTTAATGCAGAGGTTTACCCTGTCACTAAGTTTCAGTATCATTGAGCATCTGAGAAATGAAATGAAATCAGGTACTCAAAGATATTTGGCAAAACTTTTATTCCCGTGGACTAACCTCCGTATTCTACAGTTTCAACATACTGAGTGCATTCTGTGAAGAATTCAGGCTGTTCTGAGTGACCATCTTGCTTTTATATATAGAGAGCTCTTGGAAAGTGGACATGCATAGTACTTTGTAGAGTTACGCATGTGAAATTACAGAGAAAACAATATTAGCTTTTAAGCATACTCTTTGAATGTTTACATTGCTGTGAACTTATTTTTCACTTTCACTAAAATGTTCCACAGAGTATTATAAAATTCCTTCACAATTCAATAGTTCAGAAGAGTATGTCTTAACTTACACATATAAGAACACTGTTTTACGGCTGAAAATATAAATTATTCTTTATAAACAGTTATAAATAGTAGTAAGACATGCGATAAATAAGAGTCATATTTTCCTCTGACTTCACGGATGTGGTCAAATTTACTTGCAACTTTCTACTTTTATATGGAATAGCATTTTTTGCAGTTTGGAGTAAATGTACCTTTTAATGCTGCTTTTTTGACTTCAGCTGAGGCACAGTGAGTGTTTTCTCTCCTACAATTATCAAATGGAATGCATTTTTAAAAAGAAATGTTACCAAATTCTGATTCCCATAAAATATCCAAACTCCTCCAACTTCAAGGCCTCAAAGAGGATGAAACTGCAGGATATTTCATAACAAGTAATCCTGCAATTCTCTAGAGAATCGTAAATCCAAGAATGGCAATCAGTTTCTGTTCCGTCCGATATTTGGATGGATGACATATCATGGAGGGTGGGTGCGTCTGGGGAAATGTCATTTAATTAAATAAGCATATCTGTACTAAAGCGGTTTCGTTTTGTGGAGACGTGATTCCGTTGCCTTTGCTGACACCGACTGCTGGCAGAGTGGAGCACAGCAAGTTTAGTTTACAAGTTGTGGTGTTTGTGTGCCAGCCACTGAGTCTGGGAAGCCGTGGGTTTGAGTCTGTGACCGTCATGTGATCTATATTACTGACACAGTGGATTAGAGCAAGTGCAGTGTACAGGTTGTGTTGTTTGGGCGCCACGTATGCGCCTCGGTGGGAAGCCGCTGCATGATGAAATATCATGGAGGGTGGGTGCGTCCTGGGATAGTTCATTTCAACGCACTTCTGTTATTATGGCTATGTCGTCGTATATGCGGTGGTGTGGGTGGTCGTGTCCGGGCGGCTGTACAACCTGGCATGCACGCTTTACCTCAGGTTTAGTTCACAGGTTGTAGGCATGGTAAAGTTTCCATTTAATTCAATAACCCCATTTGAACTAAAGTGGTTTCTTTGTGTGGGCGCCTTCGTTCATTGTTTTTATCCATGTTGTTTGGGCGCCACCTACTGACTCTGAGAAGCCGCTGTGTTTGACTCTGGGGCACCGCGCCACAGTGCGCTTGCACCTCGGTGCGTCCGCCATGCATAAATTAACTGTGGTTTAGTAATATAGATGGATTGTAATCCTCCTGCTTGTGTCCAGGTGACTTTGTCATTAGAGCAACATGGTGATTTTTGATACACTTTATTAATCCCCAAGGTGAAGTTGTCTTGTTGCATGATATTAGGATGTCACAATGCAGGGTCAGCCATTGTCCACTGATGCAGTACATATTTTTAACTCTCCTGTTTCAGAATGGACTCTGAGTGAGGCAGTATTAGTTGGGCATGTGGCCTATGCATTATCAGAATCAGCTTTAGTTCCTGGTTCCTTTTCAACACAAGATTTTTTATTTGTGGTTACATTACCTAATTGGAAATACTAGGAGTCAGAACTGTATAGTGTTCTCTGCATTATTCCAATGACCCTAGGCATATTGTCATAATTTGTAATTAAATATGAAGTCTCTGTAAAACGTATTCATTATTAGAATAAACATTAGTCAGTTTTCACCCCCAAATCAATGTAGAATGTATGAACTTAACACCAAGCTCAGACAGTTGTAGTAATAACAAATGCAGAATGTGGGGTACTTTTTTCATGTTCATGCACAGATATGCTGCTGCGCCATTTGGTAGTCAGTGAGGAGACAAAAATCAGTGTAGCAAGAATATATTTCGGTTTACTGGATTCTTTTAGAATGAAAGTCTTTTATTTTGACAGGCTATTTTTAGGATGACATACAAAATGCTGCCATTATAATATTATTTTTAAATATTTTTCCACTATGTTTTTATTTTGAAAAGATATTGCTCTTGTAGTTTCAAACCTGCAATGATTTTAAGGGAAATCAAGTTACAGCAAGAACACATGCAGATTGTGTTACTGAGCAACACAAATAATTGGCCAATCTGTATTTTTTTTATATGGGTGAAATGTGATAAAACACACATTAAATGTAACAACTACTTTTTCCTTAATTTAAGGAATTTATTTTTAATCATGGTAAAACTGCAGACAGTGTCTGTGTAAAATATCATTAATGTTCTCAGTTCTTCACTTTTTTGTTCCAAATAAAAACGCTCTTTGGAGATGCTCTCTCTCACAGATGTTTCTGCAAAATTTTTTCCAGAAATGAAGTAAGCCATTTGCAGTTAGTGTGCTATTCAGTGCAATTACAAGTCAAGGTTCAAACTGTTTCAATTATACTCCCTCATCTTTTCCATGAATGCAGGACCAGATGACTCTTTGAAGACTGAGAATCGCCATATTAATTGCCACTATTAAATAATGCATTTGCCTCGTTTCACTCAAACTAAGGCCTTTTAACACAAGTATGCTTTTGCAAAGCACACAAAGAGACAAAAGCTGTCAAAGCATCAGTAAAAAGTACTTTGATATTGATTTTTGGAGGGAAGCTGTCATTAACTTAACTACTGTGCTTGTTGCATTTTGAAATTATGTTACTTGCCGATGTAACTGATATTTCTCTTTGTAGACTAAAGTGTTGGAATTTTGAATGCAGGCATAAGTGTTCTTTCTTTGGAAATTATAGTTACATCAATGGTTGAAATTTTCAGAATAGAACTGGAACAGATTTGTGTCAGGGGACAAAACAGCAAACTCTGCTTCTTTTATTTATTTCTTATTTCAGAAAATATACCTTTTAAAGGAGTTTCACAGTTATCAGCCTACTGGTCTAAAAACTGAAGGATCTTTTAAAGTCATGGATTAGTGGTACGGTATATAGTGGCATGGTGGCGTAGCGATTAGAGATGTTGCCTTACCGATCCAAGTTCCTGCGGTTGAAAACTGCTTAGTCTCTATCAAGGTTGTATTTGCACATTCTCCCAGTTCCTTTGCACAGATATTTCCTGGATACTAATTTCTTCCCACATCCCAAACCTTCACATGTTTGGTTCAGTAGAAACTCTTAATTGGTCCTTGGTGGGATTATGTGGGAACATGCCCTGTAATGGGCAGTTTTAGTAACTGTTTTGCATCTTGTGCTGCAAGATAGCCTCCACCTCGCCTATATTAGGAAAAGTAAGTTAAAAACAGAATAAATTTAGAAGTTTCTACTTTCTCTTCTGTAAATATTTGAAGTGAAACAATATTATAGACTTTGGTATCAATTTTACAATCCAATCCTGACAGAAATTACTATGACATTAGCCACACATATGTGGACATCAAAGACTATTTCAAAGACTGGCTGGGAGATTTAAATTCAAGAATAATTTATATCATGTTCAGTTTTTCACCTTTATATAGTAATAAACTATTAAATAGTAATAAATTATGGGCAATTTTCTGTTAGCTCACTCCTTTTTTGCAGAACCTTTTATTGGTATTAACACCAGCTTGATGCCATTATACACCTTTTAAAAAGCTTTACTGTGTGTTACAGAGATTCAGTGCTTTACAATAATTTCCATGGGGTAATGGAAAAGAACAGTATCTAAAAATGCCTCAGAGTAGAAGTAATACCTGGAAAAAACAGCATAGAAATACCTGGCTCTGAGCAAGTCAGTTTGACTATTGACTGTGAGGTTAGAATTCTTATGGCTTTCTGATTTCATGCCTGAATCTTTAAAAAGTGAAGGTTTGAGTTGTCAGAAAATCAACAGAATATTTCTGTGCTCTTTGTGCTTTTTATTATTTTGTCTTTTTGAATTTTACATTTATGTATAGGTAATATATTCTGAATCCTTTTGTTGAGTCCCTTTTAGGTGGGTTTGCATATAATATGAGTAGCACTGTTTGTGATAGCTTCTTCTCTCTGTCAATTTGTCTGTCTGTCCACATGAAAAAACTCGACCCTCTATGGACCAATTCTGTTGAAATGTGGTACAGGTATTTTCCAAAAAAATTGTCAAGACAATTTGTCAAATCTTAGTTGAGAAACGTTTAACAGATTGGAAACTTTAGAAATTTCAAAATCTCCCATTGAAAATCATTTAATGAATTTACAAACTTGTCTGTCTTAAAACAGAGAAAGTTTCAGTGCGAAAAATTGTTTTAGTGTTTCAGTTTTATCCTGAAAGAGGTCACTTCAGCTTGTATATTTTGTATGTTTTCCACTTTTACTCATCTGACAGTTGCTGAAATCCCTAGTACAAGTTAGTCAAAACTCCATGGGGAGGCACACGTGCAAGAAAAAAATAAGATGTAAAGCTGACTAGTCAGGACTGCAAAATGTGTGTCATGGACAGACAATAGATATTCAGTTATAATGTAAATAAGTTGCTATGAGATATGGCTGGCCATTCATCCTGGCCAATACCCCCAGGCCGCCAGATGGAGCCCTCCTTGCAGCATGGAGGTGCCCCGAATGCCAGCAGGGAATTATGGACAGTGGACTTTTAATGCACAACCCTACTGGATACCATGGGGTCCGCCAGGAGTTGCTGCAGGGAGGCCCAAGGACTATTATGTGCCCCATAACCCGGAAGTGCGTCTTAGTCACAGCGACAGAGGGAATGACGTACTTACGGGATGAAAGAAGAATTTTGATCTGACCCTGAAGTGCTAAGAAGTCACATGGACAGGGGTTCAGAAGCACTTCCGGGTCACAGACTATAAAAGGACTTTGGGAGATCCCAGACGTTGAGCTGAGTTGGGAGGCAGGGTGGCTAAGCGTCTGGGAGTGGAGGATTGTTGTGATTTGTTTATTGTGTATGGTTTATTGGAGATTTGTGGAGTGGCGGTGCTTTGTGCACAGTATTATTATAATAAATATCATATTTGGACTTTTATCCAGTGTCTGGCGTATTGTCCAAGGGTTCAAGGAAGCGAGAGCGCTCTTATTTGTCACAGTTGCACAAACCATCTTGTGATTTTTTTTGTTTGGTTTGCAGACATAAATAGGCATTATTGGCCAAAAGGCTCAGAACACTTCACGTGTAAGCAGCAGGGTCAGAAAAATATCACTCATGAATGAAAAAAAGTCAAATTCTCTGATTTTCATCCACAAATGCTTCAAAAATCATTTTTAGACGGTCCTTCTGTGACGGCATCAGACACGGCAGTTGAAATTTATGAGGCAATAACAAAAATAAACAGAAACATTACACCGATAATAATTTCTAGGAAGATAAACAACTAATTCACAATGTATAATTTCGTTTCATTATCAATCCGAATGCGTTCTTGCTCATCCCATACCTATCACTTGTACACCACACCGGTTCTGGTTTTGGCAGCGTAATTATATTAAACTAATAATCAGAACACGGCTTATCAGTGCATCTGTACTATATTCTTGTCTAGTTGATGCTTATAAATAATTATATGTGAAAAAAATATTGCTGTTTCTCTATATATAAATAAATCTATGCAAAATGTATCTTAATTTTTCTCAATACGTCATTTTAATTTTCTATTTAAATAAGTTAACATATTCAGATACGTTGGAGGGCGGTAAATTGAAGCCCCGCCCCGCCCCGAGTGGTGCGAACTCGAGCTACGCCACTGCTCCTATAGTCCTCCTTTAGACTGATTGGTGTACGTGTCTGCATTACACCACAGTAGACTGGTATCTCATCCATGGATGGTTCTTTTTTTTTTTGTTTTTTTTTTAATAATTTCTGTTTCTCCCGTGGCTGAATATCTATTAACATTCTTTGCAATCAGAGCAACATAGTTCAAAATTACTGAGACTAGTTTATTTGTGACAATACGAAAATGGAATTACTGTGGTAATTGTGACAATTGCTGAAAAAAAATTAACAAAGAATAAGCAGAAGAATGCAAAGAAAACTGTATTTTCTTTCTAATATGGAAGTATTTTTTCTGTTTTTACTACAGATGCATATCATCATCTTATGGAGTATAAAATAAGCTCACAGTCCAGGAATGAATTAGTTTGCTTCCTTGCACATGAATACACTGATTTATGAAATATATGTCATATATAAAAAGGTTAGGAAATAAATAGTCTTTACGATGCCTAGCCCATAACTATAAAATGACAAACAGCTCTGTGGTGGCACAGCTAAACTCCATTAAATATTTCTGGAGCAGCTTGCTCTATTTAGCTTTTATAACACTGAAACCTGATTTTCAATGTGTGCTGACTGATCATGTTACAAAATATTTATTACATTTTGGCAAATATAATTCTTACTTTATGAGCATAATTTCTTAGGCACCAAAATATATATAATTAAGTTACTTAAATCAGCAAAAGTGTAATTTAGTACATATTATTTACACCCTTATTATTTTATTAAGCATATTAAATTCAACCTGTAAATGAATAATAGGAGGAATGGCAGCCATTTGTATAGAGAACATTGTATTCTAATTCTATTCTAACTGGTTGGAGAGCTTAGACCCACTGTACGTCAGGGTTTCTCTGCTGTCACTTGCAACATTCTAGTTGCATGAAATCGTATAAGTGCTGGAAGACCTTTAGTCTACATTGCATGCATACCTGTAACGTTATAAAAACACAAGTAGTCTTCTTGGAATGTATGAAGAAACACACTTGCATATGAACTCTGTTTGGTTGAGGGCACACTACAGATGTTCTTTATTCTGTTCATATTCTTGACCGTTTCATTGACAGCTGTGTTACTGTAGTTAACAATACTATTAGGGTACGCTTTATTCTACACTCTCAGTATTTTTGTAAGAATAACATTCTGGTGTGTCATGGATCATTAGGACAATATGTGACTATTGGACATTCATTAACTGCTATAGTTTGCTGTTTCATGTCATGTCAGAGATAATGTTTGTATGGAGGTTTTGTGTCAGTGTCACAGAAAGGTCTGAGGAGTGGAATTTATGTTCTTGAGTTTAATGGGACTGTTAGTAAATACACTGTTTGAAATGAAGAAAACAAAGCCTTATGATAAAGAGTACTGAAAATACTCATTAATTTATTATTTGGTATTGACATAATTGTGCAGAATACTGACAAGGTATTTTAGAGCTAAATCATTACCAATTTCACTATATATTAAAACTGATCATTTTCAATTGCTGATTTCACAGAGGAATTTTCTAAATTCAGTCTATTCATGTCCTAAATAGTTGCAATGCTACTATATTCAGTTATATCTGCTATTAGTAAATATCATAAATATGAGTTTATTGTGTGTGAATTAATACACTAAAATTCAAGTTTGTTACTATTACCTTTGCACTGCAAGTATGGCAGGCAGTTAGCATCAAGATTTAATTTTAAAAAACATGCTCTAGAGGTATAATTTCAGGATATTTTGCAACCGCTTTTATGATTATAATTTGAGTCAGTTGTTTTTATTTACATTGTCTATTTACCCTGCGGTGGGCTGGTGCCCTGCCCGGGGTTTGTTTCCTGCCTTGCGCCCTGTGTTGGCTGGGATTGGCTCCAGCAGACCCCCGTGACCCTGTAGTTAGGATATAGCAGGTTGGATAATGGATGAATGGATGTCTATTTACCTACAGTGCCATTTTATATAGTTGCATTTGAATTGCTTTACTGGATACCTTCGATACATAGCATTATATCAGCTATCATCACTGATATTTAACTTAATTACTTTTTTATTAGTGCCATTCTATATTGACTTGTATATTACAGTTTTTCATATAATACAATTTTAGGGTCATATTGAGTCAGAACCTGTCCCAGCAGCAGTTGTCCGAATAAAGTGCTCAAATTTTATTGGTTCCTTGACTCTTATAGTGTTTACATTCTATTATCTATCTATCCACCATTTTCTAATGTACATATCATGCTCAGAATCACTAGGTTCCAGTGCCTACCCTGAAGCGTTGTGCACAAATCGAAAAAAACACTATACTGGGCACCAGTCCAACACAAGGAACACTCGCTCAGACATATTCATACAAGTCCATTTTAGATTTGCTGATTAACCTGAGCTCCAAAGTTTTGATAAACATAGGGAGAATGTGTAAGCTCCATAAAGGGAGTGCCCAGGCTCGAATTACAATCCTGGACTCTGGGACTGTCTCTCAGCAGCACTAGCCACTGTGCCAATGCTCAGTTCTTACTATTAATAAATCCCCTAATTTTCTGCATTATCTGAAACACTTATTTTCTCATTAAACTCCAGTAAATTAAGTTTTTCTACAGTTTGTGCATATGAAAAAATAGCAAAGTTCAGATTAACAACACACAGTATATTGGTGTAGTGGATTTACATACTGTGCATACTAGAATTTATTTTTAAATATATATATTTTATTTATTTTGTTGTTTTTTTTTAATTCAAAGCATTACAACATCATTCTACTCAATCAAACATATAATAATAACATAACAGGTACAATCATTTAGGTCAAAATAACAAAGGAAAATTAGAAATACAAAGAAAAAAAAAATAAAAATGAGATTCAACCCTCACCCAAAAGAAAGGGTAAAATAAGAGAGGCACAGGCAAAAAGAAAAAAAAAATCACAGGTCCAACATGCTTATTCTAAAATAATATTATCAGTTCTTGTCCTGTTTTAAAAAATATATCTTTTCTAATTTGAGATTACAGTATATAGAACATCGTTTACCCACTGAGTTATAGAAGGTGGGTTGGAATTCTTCCAGTTAAGCTAGTAGTGTGGTATAGGGGCTGTGTAGGCTATTAATCAGTTCCTCCCTATGCACTTTAAGGCCATTCAGGAGTACACCAGATATGAATGTTAATGTATTAGGAGTGATTGTAGGCTGTTTGAGAAGAATTTAAAGATTTTTGTCCAGAATTATGTTAATTTAGAGTATTCTCAAAACATACAGTCTAATGTTATGTAAGACCAGGGGCCTCATGTATAAACAGTGCGTACGCACAAAAATATTGTGTATGCCTGTTTTCACGCACTTGGTGTAAAGCCATGCACATTTTCACGCTAGCTCAAACCATTGCGTACGCAAGTTCTCCACTCGGTTTTGCAAATTGGCGGCACCCAGCGTCAAAGCAGTGCTACTGTTCCTGTGGGGATTCCCTTTATTTTTTAGATTCACATCCCTGATGTGGCTTTATCAAATACACTGAAATTAACCACATATCATTTATTATTTTAAGGCATCGGATTGTAATCAACCCGTAACCATATAATGGTGCACAGAATGGGCAAACTATTCCAAATACTATAGCTGCTTTAGCGTTGTCATTGTCAGTGCACCACTTAGAGTATTTAACCCACTGTATCTGTGTGTGGAATTACAGCAGCTGATCGGAATGCTCTACCGCAGATTGTGTCAAGAGCAGGGAGAAATATAGGCATAGAGCTTCTAGCACATGCTGCTTCGAGCATGAGCACAGTCTATTTGAACTTTTCCCATTCGTCAAACGCTTCAGAGCCTTTCCTGTACAGACCTCATGGTTCAGAAATAGTTTCATCCCAAGAGCTCTAAACGCACTCAAATCAGTAATCAAGTGCTCCCGTTAGAACTGTTTGTACTTATAAGTACAACTGCCTCACTGTAAACTTGCATTACAGTTGTAATATTGCACAACCTGAGCCACGTATGCTTTCATATTGTATATTTTTCACTGTTTTTTATCCTATTATTATTATTGTTGTTGTTATTTTACCATTTTATAGGAAAATAAGTGTATGAAGGATTTGCATATTGAATCTCATTGTACTATAAAATAACAATAAAGGAATTCAATTCAATTGAGAGTGCGTATTTACAGATGATGACAACTGGCTTCTAAGTCGATTGAGATTTCCAGGCGCTATCTTCGTGGACCTCTTGATATCATTTTAAAGATGAAATGCATTAAAGTATATATATTACATTACACAGAAACATTTTAAACTTCATTTAAATAATGTATATTGTTAATGATTAAATATGCGAGGACTCGATGGCACAGGGATTGTTCCTGCCTCGCGCTGTAAGCTAGCTGGGGTTGGTGTGATCCTGGATGGAATAATTAAACATGAACTGTGAAGATATTTCAATGTTCCTTAAAAGTTTTGAAGAATCGGCATTCTAAGCTTACAGATGGCTTGACATTTATTAAAGAGTTTAATGTGTAGCGATTGGTTATTTGGAGAAAGAAAAAGAAGGACAGGAATCGGGGGTCAGTACATTTAAAAGAGATAGTACTGCTGCAATAAATTATTTTACAAAGGGTCATGCACGGAGCACCAAGAATCTTGTGGGTGGCAGGAACAATTTCTGGAAGGGGCACCTGCTCGCCGCTATCACTTCGCCAACGTGCCTCAATGTTTTTATACATGCTTTAATTTCTGTCATCATGAAAATTATATCAAGTATACATCTTAGTATTTAAATTGTTCAGAGAGCTGTAACATCATGAATGTAATGTATTCTGTGTCCTGTCGGCATAAGAGAAAGCCTGTTTAAGAAGCACGTACTGATTCACACACATAAGAGTGCATAGAATACAAAGCATTTATTTAATGTGCTACTTTAGTTACAATGGGATTTGAGAAACTATTAAATTAAACAATTTTAAGATGAAGTTTATAACTTTCTACTTTAATGACAAAATAAACTACGTGATTAAAGTGGACATTTCAACCTTTTTTCACACTGTGTCCCTATTTTTTGTCTTTTCTCTGTACCATAATACACTTCCATATGACACTCAGACAGTGGGCTACGACTCGCCTTTTCACGGCGACTTTGATAGGTGACTACTTCTTTTTTATTTTGGGCACTGTGTGAAATTTTGAACTTGAACTTTCAAGTTTCTCTGCCACTCTGTTTCTCGATCAACTTCGTTTTGTTGTTCATATTACTGCTTAAACCAACAAATAGTAAATTTTTCCTTGCCTCTACTTGGTATTCACTGAAATTCTTCTTTTTCCCTGTGCTTTTGCCATTGTCTTTTCATAGAACGCAAAACATAAGGAGCTATTTACCTTGATTTGCATATTCAAAGAGGCGTAATTCTGGGAGGAGTCAGGGTGGAGTGACAGGCGTGTGCACGAGCGTTACTTTTCATGCTGACCGGGATTTATGGAGCGGAAGAACGTGGATTTATGCATCTGGATTTTTTTGTGCATACGCACATTTATGCTTTTTTCTGTTTGTTTTTTATGTTTTAGTGTGAATTTTACACATGGCATTATGCATGAGGCCTTGGGTCTCTGGAATTATTGTGAGAGACTGAAAGACAAGGAGATAAAAACATTAACCAGAATCATAGTCAGAGCCCAGCAAAAAAGTCAAAACTAGGAGATCAAAATATATCAAGCAAACAAAGTACAGGGTCAAAAAAGAGACTCAGTAAACCTGAAACAAATCTAGTACTTTCCTCTAGTAAAAGGAAACTGACTGACACTAAGAGATTGCTGTTTTTTAATCAACAGAAGGATAATTGCTACTTGTACTGCAGCCATATTTATACCAGGGCTTCCAGTGACTTATTTACAAGACAAATTGGGGTGACGTGATGCGCCAATTGCAGCACATAAACAAACTTAAATTAAATACACAAAAAACATATATTATAACATAGTGATCCCAGAGGTAGATGACTGATCTCACAGGTTGTCTTACCCATGGTACATTTTGGACAGTTTTTAACAAAATAACTGTAATTGATGAAAGACACAATAGTTGAATTATTGAATGTTTGCTACATATAGAACTAGAGTGTATTCTATGTATGACTGAGTTACTCTCCTTTTCTGAGATGACATTCCTACTGTTCTCAAGTTTCCTTGATGGTAGATTCTTTGAAATATTTTTATTCATTATTGAAATGTTCTTCCAAGTCTTCATTAAGAATAACCACTATGGCTTCTGGGATTGATATGGATACACAATGTGGAAAGATGGGTAGGTCTCTTTTAACAAAATGTCTAATTTATATACTGTATAGGAAAAAAGCACGTAGCTGGAAAGTAAATTTGGGGTGTGATTGTGCATTAGATTCAATTATGTTGGAAATATAAAGAACTCTGACTGTCTTAATCTCTAGCATTGTCCATAAATTAAACACTAAGATGGTCTGAGAAGGTTAAAATGGTGTTTATTATGTATAGGAGCAACAGATAAGAGCTTCCCTTCCTTGAAATGTGTCCTGCTTTGGACCATATTTTAAGTAATTGGTGGATGACTGGACTGCTGGTAAACTGATAACAGTTAGTATTGAATGGAGCACAAGTCATGGCATACAAGGAAGATTTAGAACAGAATTTGTTTTCCAATGCAAGCAATGCCAGTGTGATTTAATTAATTTTTGCTGATTTACAAGATGTTATTGTGTGTTTACTGCCCAGTGAGTAAAATGTAAAGTTAGCTAGTCCCATGCCACCTTTAGAATGCAAGGCCTTTTAGAATTCCAGATCAACAATGTTACAATTAAGTCTAATTTCTTAAAGGATGATTTGTTTATGTATATAGGGATACTCTGGAATAGATATAGCAATTTAGGGAGAATATTCATTTCGACAGTGTTAATTCTCCTTGCGACATCTTGTTATCCATGGTACTGTACTT
Source organism: Erpetoichthys calabaricus (assembly GCF_900747795.2). Classification (NCBI taxonomy): domain Eukaryota; kingdom Metazoa; phylum Chordata; class Cladistia; order Polypteriformes; family Polypteridae; genus Erpetoichthys; species Erpetoichthys calabaricus. The sequence continues at coordinate 84,520,925 of NC_041403.2, forward strand.
ACAAAACTGGAAAAGATCTAATCCTGATGGGTGCTACATCAAGGTCGTGGGTTGCTTTTTAAAACTCTAAAGTAATTCTGGTAAAATATATATTGTTCAACCACAACATTAAAACTATTTGAGTAGTAATCTTAGGAGTGTTTATCCATAAGCTGTGAGATGCACAGACTTAACAGCTTGACTTTAAGAGTCATCTACACTAATTTGAAGAATATGTCTATGTCTGTTTGTGTTATGTTACCTGTTTCTGGGCTGATCCAAATGTTGGTCCTACTTATTTATTTTTATTTTTTGAGATGCAGTACGCAAAACTGCATTTCATGCAACTGATGGTGTTTTACTAATAAACTATCCATCCATCCATCCATTATCCAACCCGCTATATCCTAACTACAGGGTCACGGGGGTCTGCTGGAGCCAATCCCAGCCAACACAGGGCGCAAGGCAGGAAACAAACCCCAGGCAGAGCGCCAGCCCACCGCAACTAATAAACTATCCATCCATCCATCCATTATCCATCCATCCATCCATTATCCAACCTGCTACATCCTAACTACAGGGTCACAGGGGTCTGCTGGAGCCAATCCCAGCCAACACAGGGCGCAAGGCAGGAAACAAACCCCAGGTAGGGCGCCAGCCCACAGCAACTAATAAACTATCTACACCTAAAATACAAGTAAACAACTTGATAAAACCTGTCACTTTTTATGTATCAGGGTGTGTAAACGTGTACATTTTAATAACTGACTACATAAAAACTTTAAAAAGGTAGCTTTTTCATGTATTTTTAGCATTTTACACTGTTTTTCATTTTTGGAGTGTTGGAAAAAAATTGAAAAGACCTTCACTCAATAAAATTTGAATTTCCTGTTCTCTCTTAAATCACCAATACCTCAGCATTTCATTAACTGATGTTTCACAACATTTCCCACATTGCTATCCCTCAGACAGGGCCATTAGTACATCTTGCCTGAATATGCTGCCTTTCCAGGAGTGGTTTTGCTGCCCTCTAGTGACAGAAACCCTTCACCATGCACAAAGTGAGCAAAAGTTTAAATAGCAGCCAAAATCAATGGAAAAGTAACAAACTTAATACAGTATATTTCTTTTGAACCATGTGCTTACATTTTAAAATTACCTATTTTATATAACATGTTTTTCAATCTTGAAGTGGATTTGATAAGATATTTTATAAAAGAGCTCTAAATATAATTGATCACAGAGGCCCAGTGTTCTTTATGGCCTAAACATTTTGTAGGAATAGTGCAGTTTATTGTATTATTGGTCAAACCCAACTGTTTCGTCTTTTTAGCCTTTTTTCCTAGAACAATTACCAGGATTTCTGTGCAGCTTTTCCATTTTTTGAAGCAGAGGTATTACTCTGTGCAGAATATACAAAGGTTTTACACATTTCCCAAATGTTAGTCCAAATTAACTTTACACTATGAAAACCTAATATTAATGGTGTTTACTTAAGATCACTTAACAATGTTAATATTTTGCATTGTTTCACCAACACAATGAAGTACCAGGAGCAGTATTTATGACCTTTGAATGAAATGTCAATAGGGCAATTTTCAGTTTCTCACACACCATCTGCATCAGATTAAGACGATGCCCTGTTTATTGTATAAACATTACAGATCCACAATATGTTAAAAAGATAATAATTTAAAAATAATATAATGAGTGTTGCTTGCTTCGCGCGTCAGCATTTTTAACTTACAAGTCAGTTCACTAAAGCATTTTTTAAGCATCCTGTTTTGAATCATTATTCCTGTTTGGTTATCATACCATACATTTTTTCTGGATAGAAACTTGGCTTTCATATTCAGCTACTGTTTATTGAATGTTACCAAGTCTTGGGAATCCTTATTCACTTTTGCTTCCTTAGTAATATTACAATTATTCAAAAAATGTAAATTAAGCTACAGTTATTGTAAAGAGCTGTACCAACTACAAGAAAGCACAGAGAGCATATTGAAAAGTAAAACGCATATAATGTATATTGAAGCAAGTGTTATTAGACAGCTCCATCATTAATGGAAAGCAAATCACTAAATTAGAGTGCTGTATTTTAATAGTTCATGACATATACTGCATACCATAAAACTGTGTTTTTGATCTTTCTGATGTGAGTTTTAATGTTATAGCACCATTTTCCAGGCTATAGAAATTAGATTAGTTTGAGCACTGGTGAGTTAGAGTACTCTCATATGGCATGGTCTTTATTTCGATGTGAAACACTTTTCATTCATTTTTAAGTGACTGCTTTTCATTCCATATTTGGAGAAACTAAGAATTAATTCTGAAAGATAGCATAGCAGTTCATCACAGTACACAAAATAAAACATTTGTGTCCAGGGTGATTAGCAGAACAATTTAGATATGTTAAACTATGATACCACTGCTGCCTCTGAGATCCATAGTCCATAGACCTCCATTTAAGCTTTCCTCGGTGTACACTAGTTTATCATCCCCGTGACAAGTAATGTGCCGGTTTGTGCCCTGTGATGAACTGATGCCACATCCATGGATGGTTCACACCTTGTTGGCAAGGCTAAGATGAGACTGGAACCCTAAACTGGGTAAGCAGGTTAGAGAATGAATGAATGAGCTGATGCATGTCTATGGACAGTTGGAGACAGCGTGAACATTCAAAACACAAATATTACAAAAACATACAGAAAATTCACAAAATTCCAATAGGCAGTAAAGTGGACCCAGGCTAATTCTAAGAATACATTGGACAATAAAATGAGCCTAAAATACAGTTATTGTATCTGGTAAAGCCTTCTGTTAAATATTGACTATAGGGAGAAACATACTGAGCATTCTGATTTCCAGACGAATTGAAGTAGTAGGATGTAGTACGGTGTTAGCCATTATGGATGTGATGAGAAGTCAAGCAAAATGACACATTTTATAGGCTAACTAAAAAGATTACAATATGCAAGCTTTCAAGGCAACTCAGGCCCCTTCTTCAGATCCTCAGCTCTGTTTTTAACACAGCTATCCCTCTCATATGTTTTGATAAACTGATAGACCTGGTGTCAATCATTCCATGTGCTGTTGCTGTTTTATTTCCTTTCTAACAGAAAGCATCTGGTCAAGCTGAAGTATGCAGAGTACAGGTGCCCTGCAACCCAATTTGTCATCCTACACTAATGACTGTATTTCACATGTAGATTCTATCTCAGTGGTCAGATACTCTAATGAGAGTACTCAAGTTACATTCATTCTGGATTATAATAAGTATATGCACAAGAACAAGGAAGCAAAACTTGTAAAATATTACAGTCTGGAAGCAAATGGCAATGAAGAAAAAATAACTGGCAGTAGGCACAAAGGTTCTTCAGGTACTGGACATTTCCAGAATGTAGCTACCATATCCATTATATAATAGTTCGCCTGAGGGCATTCTTTCTTGGACAGTTAAATTAGTAGGGCAAGAAGTACTTAAAGAGAGTGGTTCTGACTGCTTCTAAAATCATAAAATTATGTTATTCCTTCAGGTTCGCTTTACTCTTCCAGACCTGAATGTCTTGTCCATAGTCTTGTACTCTGTCTATACTTTGTTCACGCTCTTTCCTCTGGTAAGTAGCACATATTTGCTAAGAGGAGGGCTTCCAGGTTTCATCTTAACTTTAGAGCCTCTTGCAGTTATATAATTAATATTTTTAAGTTTTCTGTTAAAATTGTTATTTGTGGACTATTAATACTGTTGTCGATCTTATTTGTATTGTATGTTGATATATTTGTATTGATGATTAGTTTATTATTTAAACTTAACTAAAGTAAATTCAATGCAAGTCTTTATATATGCAGTATATTTAAGATTTCCTGTTTTATTAGTTTTATTAAATTACAGCCATTTTGATGCAGAACAGTTCAGCATACAGTAAATAATACCATACTTTATATTAAAACCATTTTCGATATGGAGCTGTGAAATTGGATTGCCACATATATAGTTGGCAGATATTAAACCATCTAATAGGTTAAGAGAGGCCCAACACAGTTACATAAGGTCAACATTAATAAATTCTTCACAAATTCTGAAGATATTTTGGACAGTTTTTCAGACAGAAAATTTGAGTTTTTCCAATTTTAAATAGAATGGATGAACTTTTCCTACTGTGTTATAGTGGGTGGGTCAGGATATTTCCAGTTATGGAATGTGAGGAGATGAATGAAGAATGTAATATAAGAGAGTTCAGAAGATTTTTCAGTGAACAGTGTTATCCCATCTGTTAATATACCAAATACTCCTATAAGTGTATTACCAGTAATACTGGTTTCAGTAATCTGTAATCCAGAATTTTTCCCAGTAACGTCCCTCACAATTAGGGACTTGGTCTGGGCACCCCTTAAGAAGCCTGAGTTAAGATACTGTAAAAGTGTATTGGACTTTTAGTTGAACTACATGAGGAGATTCTGAGGTCAATGAATGATTTTCATCCTTTATTCGAAATTGTTATAGAAAGGTCCATTTCACACCACTGCCTCAAATCATCTGGACATTAAGTCTGTGAAAGTGAGTGGTAAAGTGTCTTAAGTACTGTATATACAGTACATATATCCAAATTACTACAAGATATTATAGTTTTCTTAGCCCATATTGGAGGAAGATTCAGAAAACCTGGTGGTTACATTCTAACAAAATACCTGATTTGCATGTGATAGAAGAAGTGAGTTGATTGAAGATTGCTAAATACAGAAATTTCTAAAGGTCCCACCACCATATGTTGTGTAATTTTAAATTAAGGATGGTAGGTAATGGTGATCATAGTGAACATGTGCACTTGCAGTGCCTTCTACACTGGTGTCATATTCTGAGCTATGTTGAACCATCAGATTCCTGTGTAATTGACAGTAAGTAGTAGAGTACAGATTTTCTTACAATAATCATTTGGCTACTCCAGTTAGTGAAAAACTAACAAAGGGTGCCTAAAATATAAGAGACGCTAAGACATCTATGCACAAGGTAATAGCACATATCATCTTCAAGAACTGTTTTTTTTTAATTCAGTACTTTCTGACTAATCAAACACTATTGCTACATTATTTATTTATTTTTTCCCTGAAATGTTAAGCTCCTAATTGTGCCCCCCGTGTTAAAAATGAAGTAACTTTGGAAGTGTTTTAAGATAACCTCATGTCTCATTACACAGAACTGGCAGTGAAGAATAAAGAGAAGCACATAAAGTGAATCGGAAGATGGTGTCAGATGAAGTATTTCTTTGGCAAAGTGGTTGGAAAAAAGTATCAAATTTGTTTGCCATTCCCTGAAGTGTAGTAGGAAGTCATTTATTCTCCGGGACAGAATCTACAGTCATGTTTTCTCTGTTATACAAGCATTACTTAACTGGAGGTCTCTCTCTAAATGACTTAGTGCAGTGCTGTGTTAAAGTGCTTGAATGTCCTGTCGGAAAAGAAGGATACCCCCCCCCCCCCCACCCACTAATGACAGCATTACTTTGGAATCTTGTTTAGATTTTGAGAGCTAAACTTAAGAAAAAATATCAACTTTGTAGATCCACAGGAATTTTCCTCTTTATACTAAACAGAGAAAATGCATAAATGTGACTCCTTAAATCAGCCAGTTTAAGAGCCTCCTTCAATCATGGACCAAAAAGCTGTTGAGAAGCTGCACCTTATAGAAAAGAGGTTTAAAATAAAAATGATAGCCCATTGTAAGTTGATGAATAATTAATTTAAAAAATGTTGATGAGGGTTGTATTTATAGCTGAAATATACAGTACTGGATGTGATTACAAGTTCATGATCTGAAGCAGGCCATAAAAGAGCACATGTTCAGGCCCACTGATTTTCCAGTTCCTAAGACGTGCTCTTTTTCTTTTAATTGTACTTATACAGTAGTTAGCCAAAACATACTGTATGTAAACACACTGTCTTATTTGGCAATGTATTACCAATATTGAAAATTACTTTATGTGGAATTGAATTCTTTTCTTTCCTGTGTTTAAATTGCTTGAATGGCTTAGCAGTTTTCTCCTTTTTCACTGAAAGCAAGATATTTGCTGTATGGTACTGTCTGTAGCAAAGTGAAGTGTCATTGAGGCACATGGACAAAAATAGAACTGGTGGGTGACGTAGATCAGATGAGTTACACAACTTTGTTTCTTCTCTGTCAGCTCCAAGGGTTATATTTGGATGTCTGGTAAGACATTATTTCAATACATTAAACTGTGACATAATGCTGTTGGCAGCACATGCATCCCTACTCTGTAAATGAGCTGTTTAAATTGCTGTCATCTGTGCCCCAAGGATCAGTGACAACCAGTTACAGAGGTGAGCTGTCATCAGCACTCTTATAGTCAAGAGCTCGATAAGCCTCCTAGCCAGAGAGGGTGCTCTTTTAGTTCACAAGGCTCTTCACTCTGTTCTCTCAGCTTTATAAATAAGTGGTATAGTCTTCAGATGGAAAATGTCTAAACTTGAATAAAACACAGTAGTAATAGCATTTCAAGACTCCAGTAATAGTTTAAATCAAATTTATTACTTAAAGGTGGTATAGGGAAATCATTTGAAAGAAAATTACAATAATGTATCGATGAGATGTACATGACAAAATAAGTCAGTTTCCAAATGGAGAGGTACTGAAGATAATATTTTGGTGGAGAGAAAAATGAAGACAAGTGATAACGGTGAAATGACTCATGCACTAACATGACATGAATTTAGACACCTAGATGAATTAGATTCCTTAACCTGCCATTGCCATGTGCCTATGACAATAACGACAACAATGATGATGACTTAATGTGCCACAAGTAGTCAGCCAGTCACTTTGTAATCCGGTTAGTTCAGAACAGGGTCATGGGGGGTGCTGGAGCCTATCCCTGCTAGCGTAGGGCACAAGGCAGGAACAAACTCTGGACAGGGCACCAGTCCATCACTGGACAAAACACCAACACACACACTAGGGAAAATTTAGTATCACCAGTCTACCTAACTCCCATGTCTTTACTCTGTGGGAGGAAACCAGAGCACCTGGAGGAAGCCCAGGTAGACATGGGGAGAACATTCAAACTCCATGCAGGGAGGTCCCAGGACATGAACCCCAGTCTCCATGTAATATGTAGAAAATACATATTCTAAAAAATATATACTGTATATACTCAAGTTTAAGTTCTCCCACAGATAAGTCAGGGCTTGATTTTACCATATAATTTCCGTTATTTTATAATGTCAGTCGTATAATTGAATGCGAAAAACTCACGCTATTGGTCCAAGAGATTATGATATGCTAACGCCCACCAGAGAGAGTAACCACAGAGCACACTGACTTTTTTTTCTGTGTATTGTGCCTACGTGACCACACGGTAATACCCAAACTATTCCAAAGTGACGTTTGAACTGTTTTGTGTTTTTTGTATCTCACACCCTCATACACCTTTATCGTAAAGTATCCCTTAATTATGATAGAGCATTCGATCAGAAGAAAATATGAAGCTGGTTTTAAATTAAAGAAATTGGTAACGGTGCTGCTGCAAGAAAATTCGATGTGTCTGAGAAACTGGTGCGAGATTGGAGGAAGCAAGAAGATGTATGATTGATTGTTCAGGTTTCAAGACCCGAATTATATGCGAGTATATATGGTATTTATTGTTTTTATTGAACAGATTTTAATATGTACATAATTGTGAGAGAGAGAGATAAATATTTAAATCATCAATTTTACTTATGTAATAAAATTACTGTGTGTAAGAAGTTAAATGCATATACAAGAAGAAGATAAATACATGAAACCAATATGGAAGGCCCAGCAGTGTAGTGCTGCCTTACAGGTCCAGAGGAGAACACTGAAATCCTAGCTTGATTACCACTATCTATGGCATATTCTCAGTGTCTGTGTGTTTTTGTTTCTCCAGTTTGTCCTCACACATCCCAAGGACTTATGTTTTAAAATAATTGGTGATTCTAGATTGGCCTCGCAGTTGTATGCATAAATGAACCCCACAATGTGCTGTTGACCTGTTTATGTTTTCCACTAATGCAGCTGGAATAAGCTCTGACTCCTTGAGACATTACAAAATTGGTGGATTTGTGGGTAAGCAAAGTTACAGATTCATTGTCATCTTAATTTAAACTAATGTATCTATAACTCTACAGCAATTTTCTGTTGTTTACCTGCAAATAAAATTCATAGTTGGCTTCAAAGAATAAAACTAAAAACAGATCTGTCAATTTACAGTGTGTCATACTTTGAACAATATGATTTGGAACAAGTGTGTTACCAAAGTGGATATCACTTTGGAAGTGTTGTATTTGTAGCATTTCCCTGAGGTTGAGATTCACGAAGAGTGCAAATATCATTCCTGAACTCCACATGCTTTTCATTCTTCAGTGATACATTTCATTGTAATTACTGTAATAGAAACAGTTTTAGTGACAATGCATGCAAATCCTTGTGGCTAATACTTTTTTAAATAAGCTATTTTAAAGTCCTGATTGAGGTGGAGACAATATTCAGCGAGTTTTTCAGACCTTAGTCAGTATGAGAAACATCAAAGGAATAATAAGCACTTTAATAGGTAAACGAGTGATGCTTAATAAAAATAATAGTAATTTGGACCCTTTTTAATTATAAGGAAATCATGCTAGCGAAGCCTAGATATAGAACAATGGAAGCTTCCGTGAGAAAATAAGATCAAATTACATGTACTTCTATTTCAACCAAAATAAAAGATCTCTTTTTTTGAAGCTCTTAGTTAAATTCAATCTGGTTCCATAAGAATACAATTTCATTTCTACAGTAGTGAATATCAAGTTGAGATACAAACAACAACTACAGGAGTAATTATATCCAGGCTCATAAAGCAATGAGGCAACAGCTACAGATGTTTACATTTATCCAACTATTCCTTCCTCCGTCCATCTATCCATCTTCTTTTTTGACCTCCATATCTAGTATAGGGTTGCAGGAGGCTGGTGCTGCAGTAGGTATTTTAGTTTTCCACCCACATTTCACTTGCATGCATGTTGGTGAATTAGAAACTATACATTGTCCTAGTGTGTGGCCTGCAGTGGACTGGTGTCATATCCATGGCAGTTTCCTGTCTTGCAATAAATGTGGATTTATTTACCCTTTCATCAATTTTCAAACTCATTTTACTCCCATTATTTTTTTTTCTATGCAGTATTTATTGAAACTAACATGAGATTTGCCTTACCTTCCCTGTCACAGCCTGCTCCCCTCACTATGGAATAAAGGCAGGACCTGACACCCAGATAAGATTTTATTCAGCTACCTACGTCAGCTCATTTTGTATCTGATGTGTGGTTTAAAATTTTGTAGGTGTTGTACAAAGCTCAGTAGGCACTTGGATCACATAATACTGTATCCATAAAAATAAACTTGCACATACTGTATTGCTGGTCAGTACAAAGGTAAAAAAATACATACTGAGATTTGAACACACACACACACACACACACACACACGCACACACACACACACACACAGTGCCAGTTTAGAATCACCATCCTAAGACTTGGGGTGTGGGAGGAAATCCTCTGCAGACATGGGGAGGTTATGCAAACTCACCACTGGCGAAGACCACATATAATATTCAAAGGCAGCATGCTTAAGCCAGGGCTGTCTCAAGAGCAGAATAGGGTTCTGGGTGAAATGGATGTTTCAGCTGGGGTTTCTGGTGGAGGGTGACAGCAGGGAGTGGATTTCATTGTGAGTGAAAACACGAGTTTTGTACATTGCTTTATTAAAATACTTTAACAGCTATGTATTTATATATATGAAGAGGGATAGCATATTTTGGAGTGGGGGTTGTAGTTTGGTCAATGCAGAACCCCCAAAATGAGTGGCCCTGGGCAGCCACCAACTTCCCTCTCTTAGTCACAATTCTAACTGGATACATGAGGTAAACATATATATATATATATATATATATATATATATATATATATATATATATATATGTATATATATATATATATATATATATATATATATATATATATATATATATATATATACTGCGGTGGGTTGGCACCCTGCCCGGGATTTTTTCCTGCCTTGTGCCCTGTGTTGGCTGGGATTGGCTCCAGCAGACCCCCGTGACCCTGTGTTCGGATTCAGCGGGTTGGAAAATGGATGGATGGATTTATTTATTTAGTAAAATTTAAAATGTGTTTATGTAACAGAGGATGGAATTTTTATCCATAACGAAAAATTTGTTAAGAATAGAAAATAACCAAGAAAAATAAGTGGTCATTTTTATGCTATTAGCATCGATCAGTGACTACTATTGGCGTGTCTGACAGAAATAGGTGCAATTAATTTAATATTTCAAAGTGAGAAAGATGATCAAGCCATTAAATAATAATTAGGATCCTTGAATGTTTAGTATACAGCCTCCAAATAATAAGAGAATCAGGGTAGCCTGGGTTGGTCATTCCTGATTGGCACTTTTGGCTCTATTGTATTATTTTTTAATGGTCCACATTTTATAAAAAGCAGTCATATAAGCTGAATGTGTTATGAATGAATGAATCTTAATGTTAATGTTTTTGCGTTTGAAGAAAACACTTTTGTCATGAAAGGATTGAAGAGACAGCAATGCCAACAGAATAATGAAGTAATCACTACCTCCATATATAAAGATATCTCTCTCTCTGTCTTTTGTGCAGTTGTCTTCACATGGTAAGGCACACACCAAAAATGTTCACTTGTATTTCTTATATTCTGTCTCCAATTCACTGTCCCTCTGCCCTCAGTCTTCCACTGCAAGTCATCTTCAAATTCAAGGTTTGTCCAGTATTGACTTCTATTCAACCTGTCTGCCTAATTACCACAAATTCCTAAGCCTAAGTAACCATATCATGCTGTAAGCAGGAAGGAACATATATGCCCTTGGAAGTTTCTTTGAAAAATTTCCTTTAACTCATTTCCAGGGCAAGCTTTTACCAGTTATTCTTTAATAAAGAACAAATATCTCTTTTGTGTTATTTTGCAAAGAAGGTACAGTGGCATAGTGTCTAATGTTGCGGCCTCACAGATCCAGCATTTTGTGAAGGAGCATTTGAGTGACTTTTCCTCTGTCTGCTCCAGTTTTTACTTCAAGATCACCAACTACATGCAAGTTGGTCCTTTGAGAGAGTAGATATATGTGTGAGTGGGCCCTACAATGGACTGGATCTCCGTCCAGGTTGATATCTGCCTTGTTCTCAATAATGCCACAACAGACTTTGTCCCCTTGACACTGAAATAGATTATGTGGGTTTGAGAATGTTATGTTACATTACACTTATTTGCACATGAATATAAGCAAGTAATGTGTCAGAATTGCTGATGTCATTCATCAGACGTTTATTTGTTAACTTCGCTGTTCATAGTATATGAATAAAGGGTGAAGCAAAACTGGGAGACTTAGCATCAGACTTACTTCTGGCTGCCGATCAGGTACATGCTTTTGCTTACAAGATTACTGCTGGCCCTCCTCATCTCCCTCCCTTCCTCTACTGGGCTTCCCTACATGGAAAGAGAGACTGTAGGAAATACCTGCCACACCGCATATAAACAGAGAGCTCTGACTCATTTGGCTGTATTGCAGCTGTCTTCTATAGTTTAGCTGCCATATCACTGCTTAGAAATTTGCCTTATTTGGATAAGGCAGCAGTGTCATCATTTGTTCAAAGGAATTTTTACTTATAATAATTTTATCAGAAAGTCGGTGGTAATGCCTGAGAGCTATACTGTTCATCACATACTCGGCATACACTGTTAATTTGAAATAGTTCTAAGATGTAGGTCCAGGTTTCAGCTTGTTTCTCACTGCAGTTTTCTTGTACAAACCATTTGATCTGGTACTTGAGAACTGGAAGCAGAATATCCTATATCAGTAACTATGGCCATTTTGTTTCTGGATCCTGTAATCTCTGTCAGCATTTCTGGCTTGCACAGGTTTTTTTAGCAGCTGCATACCAGCACAGCGGAATCCAGATTTTCAAAGAGCCATTTTGGCAAAAAAAATAGTAAAAACAAGAAAAGCTTCAAGCAGCTGCAAAACACATGTGCACAGGAACAGGTTCATAGTACGCCCATATTTGGTAAACGGGCCATTAAATAAGGAGATGCGCAAAACTGTTATTCAGGGGAGAACAATCGATCTGTTAAAAATCTGTATTCAACCATTCATTTTCTCACATGCTGATCCATTTTAGGATTGCGGGAAAAATCTATATATGACTTGATGTTTAAGTCCTTCTGTGACTTGCTTAAAGACCACTCTAGAAAGTCTGCATACTTAGCTATTTTCTAGGTAAAGTAATAACCTAAATAAGTAAGTGTCTAAAATCAATCCTTTCATTATTTTCATGAACCTGCTTTATTCAATATGCTTGTGAGAAGGAGGAGTCAAACCCAGTAGAATAGTTCCAAGACATCAACCAACCCTAGATGGATGGTTGCTTCCCTGGAGAAATGCCTAAAATGAATTCTGAAAAACAAAAGAACAATAACACATTTGTTTTTAAAAATGTAACCTTTTTCATCAAAGGACCTGTGGGTTGTGTGACAGCAAAACCGTACTTGGGTAGCAGCAGGAGAAAGTGGTAACCCATCCAGGATGGGGTCCCTGGTGTAGGATGCTAATACTTTACTGATGGAGCTCATCAGTTGAGAGTTACCAGACAGTCGAAGTACTTGACGTCAGAATATTCCTTGTAAATATGTTCTTATTCGAAGGAAGGAAAGAATCAGGCAGGTTAAAAGATGTTGTTTTATGAAGTTGTGGATCTGTGAGTGAATGGAAATATCAGTCTACTGTATGAGGAAGCTCAAATGGGGACCAATCTCGTAAAATTAAGGCTGTGAAAGGTTTGAGTTGAAGGAGGTGTTTCACCCTGTTTTTTTATGTTTCCTTTGCTGTTCTTGATTGAGAATGAAAAAGCTGCCAGAAAGATTTATAAGGAATTGCTTAGGGTGTCTGTTGTTTACTAATTACCTCCTACTGACAGTGAAAAGTTAAATGGAACTGCATGAGTAGATAGATGCTCAGTTGGACATCTAGTCTGGAAGTGTAAGGCTTGAAGATGAATATAGAAAAGGCTAAAGTGATGGGGTAGGAAGTGTGGAAGAGGTGCATCATAATGTGGCATTTGAGGTAAAGGTGTTGGGAGGGTAGTCTGCAGTCAACAAGTGTTTTAGTGAAGGTAAGAGGGTACTTCTTTTCATTAATAACATGATAACCTTGAGTGAATTTGCAGTCTTGAAAGTGGTAGAAAGGATCATTTATGCATGGGGAAAGCTGAAGAAGCTCTCATATATTCTCTGTCTTCCAAAGACACATATATTGCTTTAAAGGGAAAAGTGTAAGCATGCTGTGTATTATATATGAGAGTGAGACATGGCTGAGGTAGGTGGAACATGAAGTAAAATTTGATTAGCCTGAAATGTGAATCATATAGTGGATGTGCTGAGTTTCTCTTTGAAGAGGAGAATATGTACAGTGGTAAGAGAAAAGACAGGATTAGAGGAGAGGTCACCAGATGAAGACAGACAAGCTTTGGCAGTTCATTTGTGTAAAGAGTGACTGTGCATATCATGACGGAGTATAAATGGATGAGGCAAAGAGCATTAACAGACATAGAAGAAAGTTAAATGAGCAGAACACCTGTTCCTGAGGATGCCATAGACTGCAGAAAATGGAGGAAGGGAGTTAATTGAACCACCTTTTATGCTCTGCTGAAAAGGTTTTAGAAATCCATATGCAATAAATACATTATATGAAAAGCCTCTCCATTCATTTTCAGACCAAAACACAGTTATGGGTTTCTGAAGCCTATGCTGCACAGAAGTTATGAAACAGCCCTGTATGAGGTCTCGTATAAAAAATACAATTTGAAAAATTGCCAAAAGAAATATTTAATATGAAAGCATATATGTTAACCCCATGACTGGATAAGCCTGTTAAAAATGGATGGATGTATTGTTTATATTACATGTTATTTTAAGTATATGAAGAGTACAAGGCCATTTATACTGGACTGTATACTAGCAGCACTGGGCGCCAGGTAGGAAGAAGGAAACTTCTCTTAATACATCACAGAGTGCACACACACACACTACTACACTGGGCCAATTTAGAGTTGCCATTTAACAAAACATAACTTTTTTGGGAAGCAACGCTAACCACTGTCCTTGTAACACAACCTGAGGAAATTTTTAAAAAATGCTTGAATTAATATTTTTGTACATATGAAACATAATGTACTGTATGGCATCCAGAGTGATAAATGAAAGAGGTATGCTTAAAGGAAAGCAGCATTTTTGTGCTATTATTGTTTTCCTTGGGAACATTCCTTAGTAAAAACGTATTGTAATTAGTGACTTTCCTCTTGCTACTAACATATTGTTTCTTTTTCCTGTCGGTAGTTTTTAAATGACAACAATTATGTTATTGTGCATCATGTAGTTCTCAATCCAGGATTTCTAGAAAGTTGTTACATAACATCTTTGGGACAATTGACTGTAGCTTTTGTGAACTGGATAACTCATTCTTTATCAGTAATACTGAAAACAGAAGAAGTGGATACATTTACTTATACCTTGTTTTGCTTTTTTAAATATTTTTAGTCATTTAGCAATATAAAAAGCTTATAAATTTGGCACAGGGCTTAGGGAAGCACATCCCAGCTTTAGGAAACTAGACTCAGCTGTCTGTGTTGAGTTTACATGTTTCCTCCTTTCTCAGCGTGTGTTTCTCTTTGGATTCTGTGGTTTTCCTCCAACATTCCCAAAAACAGACATATCAGGTTAAGTGCACCCAATGATTTCAGGATGGGCAACAGATCTCCACAATTATCAACTAAATTAATTGAGTTCTCATAACAGCTACAAAAAAGAGCTTATAAAGGAACTGTTTAGCTTTTATGCCTCTGCTGTTTAGGAACTGTTTTAGAATAAAGGGCAAGCTTTCAAATTTACAGGAGCCTTTTTCTCCTTCCTCCATCCACTTCTTATTGTCATTTTTAAGCCAAATTAGAGTACATATATACAATTCATTTAACTTCAAGCTGCCCTATTCACTGTTTTATTCTATCTGTTCATTTGCATGAACTTGTACTAGAGTACTATTGAACCTGATTGAAACTCTGGAATAGCTTACCGATAGAAATTCGCCAGGCTAATATGGTGGAGCACTTTAAAAAACTGCTAGAAAGCCATTATTTTAACATGGCTTTCTCATAGTTTCATTTTATTATAACCCTGATATTCAGTATATGCATTTAATTATCTTTTTTTTTCATGGCTCCAAAATCCGTACTTTCTTTGCTGTTCTTTTACCCGTTTTCAGTGGAGGCGATCTGCACCACCACTAGCCGATCAAAGCACCATGCAGTCCTTACATTGATGGATTGAAAGCCAGAGGTCCGCATGACCATCATCATCTAATTCCTACACGTGAAGCCTGAAAACCATCAGGACTGATTAAGATAATTTATGTTAGGTAGAATGCCCAGTTGGAGCTGGGTGGTCTCATGGCCTCGGAACCCCTGCAGATTTTGTTTTTTTTCTCCAGCCCTAGAGTTTTTTTTTTGTTTTTTTTTTTTCTGGCCTCCCTGGCCATCAAGCCTTACTGTATTCTTTGTTAATTAGTATTGCCTAATTTTATTTTTATATATTTTTTTCTTTTTTCTTTCTTTATCTTGTAAAGCACTATGAGCTACATCATTTGTATGAAAACATGCTATATAAAAAAATGTTGTTTTTGTTGTTAGGTTCTCTTCTTGGTCTGGGCTCTTTTTCAGCTTAGGCATTTGTATGGCACCCCTTCAATATCCTAAAGACATGCATGTTATATTGTAAGTTAACCAGTAATTTCAGTTGGCTCAGTAGCTGTAAGTGAGTTGCTCCATGATAGACTGACATCCTATCCGGTGCTGGTTCCTGCCTTGACACAAATGCTGCTGGGAACGGCTACCACTCCCTGAGGCCAAATAATATGGCTCAGGGTTCAGGCAATGAGAGGATGGATGTTCAGAAGCATGTTTGCATAGTTGTTAACACTACTGCCTCACAACTCTAGGCACATTTGCTAACCTATTAGCTCTGACTCTAGCTGGCTTGTTCTTCCCAATTCCATAGAGGTTTTCCCTGGCATTTGAGCCCATTCCCATTTTAAAATTGTGAATTTTACTGTAGGTTAATAAATAATACTTAATTGGCTTGGGGTGTGTGAGAGTGAGCAGGAAAGTGTGTACTAGGTTGGGATGTCACCTCATCCAGAGGTCCACCTTGTGATGTTCTCAAGAAAGACCCTAGATCTCCATAGTCCTGTTGCAGAATATCAAGTTCAGGAATGGATTGAGAGATATTTATAAGGTTTGCCTTTAAATATTTTATGGACCAGTGCTGTTTGTGCACTGAAAGGATAGCTAAACATATCAAGGAAGATAAAAGATATGCTTAAGCTGCATAGTATGGATGGTCTTTAGTTTTTCTGATGAAGAAATAATTCATGGAGCTCATGGACAATGTTTTCTGAGTATGAGGGAAGTTCTGCTTTGTAAAAAATATTTAAATGAAAAACAGTTGATGTTGTTCTTGGGTGGCAGAGTTGTGTTATGGTTAGTGATGTTGTCCCACAATCTCAAAGGGATGTCCTTGCTGCATTCTTGTGATTTTTCTCCAGAGTCCTATTTTTCTTTTCACTTACAGTGACTTGTGTGGTAGGTTAGTTGGCATTTCTAAATTTTTCCTGTAGGTCTACGCATAAGCAATTTCCTGGCTAAGATTAATTAAAACATTGCATACAATACTGGTGAGATCATCAGTCAGTTTAGTGCAGCCATAATAATTTAGACTGTAACATTCAAACAACTCAAGAAATGATCATAGATTTCAGGAAACAGTCACCTGCTCACCTATAACTTGCTATAAATGGCTCATTTGTTTGGGCAGCAGAGTGTTTTAAGTTTCTGGGCTCTGTGCTGTCACAAAACCTCAAAGCAATAAAAACATCATGTGCATTATTAAGAAAGCCTATTAGAGAATGTCATTTATGTACTATCTAAGGAAATTCAATCTCCCTCAAACATTATTAGTCAAGTTTCACACTGCCTTCATCAAGTCCATTCTGACCTCATCTATAACTGTCTGGTTTGGTGTTGTCTCAGCTCAGGCTAAAGCCACATACTGCAGCACATCATCTGAGCCGGTGTAAAGATCATCGGCTGCAATATGCCATTCATTCGAATTCTGTGTGATGAGTCTAGGGTAAGGAAGTGGGCTGCAAAGACTCACTCAGGGCAACACCTATTCCAAAGACTTACCTTCAGCAACCATCTTCATGCAATGAAAGCTAAAATATTGTGTCACCTAAATTTTTTTCCATGTCCAGTTATTCTGACAAATCAGGTGTGAGTTTCTACTCAGAATCTATGTATACCTGCACAATAGACTACCTGGACTTTTTTCTTCATATATTATCCAATTTTCATCAATTTTTATTTTGTGTTGTCCTTTTATGCTGCATCATATTTTATATTTTTATATTCATTTTTTTATATTGTGTTTTTCTTGTATGTTGCATCAATACTACTATTGTTCTGCATAAGTGTAACCCCTGGCCTTTTCACTACACATTATGTACCATGGTGAGCTACAATAAATAATTTCTAAATTTCTAAATGCAAATTTAAATTAATGGAAATGTTTAAACACCCTGCTAACCTTGGCTTCAAAACCTTTCACTGTACACAATGCTTTTGTGTACTGATTGTTTTCTTTTAATTTTAAAGTCTGAGGCATTTAACAGCAAATTTGAAGGAGTTAGTCACCTACAGTATATAGCATTCTGACTCAAGTCACATAGGGTGTGTCAACTTGAGGGTAAATTTTTATAACAAAAATGTCTGGCATATCTCATTATCACCCACATCCAGGTCACTCTTTGTTTATTCTCTTTCTACTTGCTTAACTCTTTAGCCAAATCAGACCAGGAAGACCAATTTTCATAAAAGTTCTTATCACTAGGTATAAGATGCATGAGTTTTTAGAAATGTCAATGGTTCTTTGATGCATTATTTTTAAATGTGTCTGTGTTAGTTGTTTGTTTGGGAGTGGAGATCACAATTGTCCTTGTGTCATGTTCACTTGAATATCTTATATGTGAGCTTCACCAAATCAAGCTCCATGTAATTTATGTTGCTATAGATATATAAAGTATTTATGTTATTTATTTTAACTTTTCTATTTTTTAGTCTTTAGAATATTTTGGTGAACTTGACTAAGGCAGGTGATTATCATTACAACTCACTGAGGCACTGACTTTAAGTAACCTGTCTTCCATTTATATTAAAAATAAAACATACGTTTTGGAAACTTTTAACTAATGTCAAAAAAAAAAATGTCAACAACAACAACAACATTTATTTGTATAGCACATTTTCATACAAATGATGCAGCTCAAAGTGCTTTACAAGATTAAGAAAGAAAAAAATATAAAAATTAGGCAATACAAATTAACAAAGAAAAAAGTAAGGTCCGATGGCCAGGGCGGGCAGGAGAAAACAAAAAAAAACAAACTCCAGAGGGCTGGAGAAAAAAACAAAATGTGCAGGGGTTCCAAGGCCATACAAGAGATATGTGAGATACATTTGTTTTTCTAAAACTGAAAAAACCTTGCTTGAAATATTCAAAGACTCTGAAATTTCTATTAATGCAATCATCACTATGTTAATGGAATAGCTCTGTAAGACAAAAATCTGGAGTGTTCGCCACTCAGCTTTCTCATATGCGTAGAGATTATAAAGTAATTGTATGAATATGTCAACTTGTGAAACAAAACATATACCTACTCATATTTCAAGTTTATTTGATAATTATTTTACCTAATTAGATAAATTTCCAATTATGGTGTTATTTTGTGTTTGTACCATGTAATTTCTTTGCATTGTTGATAAGTTAAATAACAAAAATAAAAATACGTGCAACATAGTTAATACACTGTTACTAAATAAGATGAATAATTAGATATTCCCAAAATTATATAATATTTCTAGCCCAGTCTTTAACTCTTTCATTCTGTTTTTATAGAAAAATCAAAGGGTAAACATGTATGCAACTGATTAATTTTCTTCTGCTTTTGTGATGCTGTTTGGTTTTTAACTCTCATTTTCAAATAAAAAAATCAGTGTAGATAATAAAAAAAGTTCAGATAATCCAAAAAAATACAGAAAACAAGAAGAAATGTCAATTAATTCACAAACAGTACAAACTTGATGAAAGATCAAAACATATGTAAAATACAATTCATGAAATTAAACGTAAGGATAAAAAGTAAATGTGGAAATCAGGAACACAAGGAAAGTCTAAAATATCTGTCAGTCCTGCCCCCAGAGAAGAACTACAATTCAAAAACATCAGGGCACAGTGACTAAGTTCAATCTCTGTGCCACGTAGATGTTCATCAATAAAAACTTAAATCATTCTGTTCCTCTTGGCCAGGTCCTTATCATTCACTATATCCTGTATGCGTATATATATATAATATATATATATATATACACACACAGTGTATAGTATATAAATGAGTTATAATATCTGGCATGTTATCTGGCATATAGAGAAAGTATAGTAATTGCGAAAAAATGTGACCTTAGGATTTTGATGAATCTCCACATTTCTTATTTTGCCCATTTTTGCAATTATGTCTGTGTGTGTGTATGTCTGTATGTATGTATATATGGAAACACGATAACTTAAGAACACTTTGAGCTAGATAAATTCAGTTTGGCATATGGGTGTTATATCAAAAAGTTAGTTTTCAAATAAACTGGTACATAGTTTAAATAAACAATTTAAATTTTGTATAGTAGCTTTTCATGTGAAATTGCATTATAAGAAGATAAAAATAATTGAAATTTTGTATCGTCACTAGTTAGGATAAGAAACACATAGATATCGAATTTAACCTTTAAACTTTCTGAATACATCCTTTTCTCAAGCCAAAAATGTTATTTGAGGATCGATCCACGTCTTGAGATTATATATGTGCTGTAAAAATAGCATATCCATGTCATTTTAAAAAGGAAAAAAAAGCAAAAAGCAAACCATTGTTGTGAAATTCAGCCATTTTAAAAGGAGACTAGGTGTGTATCTCACTTCAGCTCCAGTAGTGTGGATTCACCTCGCAATTTCATCACCAAGCATATTTATCCATCCATCCATCCATCCATCCTCTTCTGCTTATCCGAGATCGGCTCGCGGGGGCAGCAGCTTGAGCAGAGATGCCCAGACTTCCCTCTCCCCAGCCACTTCTTCTAGCTCTTCCGGGAGAATCCCAAGGCGATCCCAGGCCAGCCAAGAGACATAGTCCCTCCAGCGTGTCCTGGGTCTTCCCCGGGGCCTCCTCCCCGGTTAGACGTGCCCGGAACACCTCACCAGGGAAGCGTCCAGGAGGCATCCTGATCATATATGCCCGAGCCGCCTCATCTGACTCCTCTCGATGCGGAGGAGCAGCGGCTCTACTCTGAGTCTTTCCCAGATGACTGAGCTTCTTACCCTATCTTTAAGGGAAAGCCCAGACACCCTACGGAGGAAACTCATTTCAGCTGCTTGTATTCGCGATCATGTTCTTTCGGTCACTACCCATAGCTCATGACCATAGGTGAGGGTAGGAACATAGATCGACTGGTAAATTGAGAGCTTTGCCTTGCGGCTCAGCTCCTTTTTCACCACAATAGACCGATGCAGAGCCCGCATCACTGCGGATGCCGCACCGATCCGCCTGTCGATCTCCCGCTCCATTCTTCCCTCACTCGTGAACAAGATTCCGAGATACTTGAACTCCTCCACTTGGGGCAGGATCTTGCTCCCAACCCTGAGAGGGCATTCCACCCTTTTTCGGCTGAGGACCATGGTCTCGGATTTGGAGGTGCTGATTCCCATCTCAGCCGCTTCATACTCAGCTGCGAACCGATCCAGAGAGAACTGAAGATCACGGCCTGATGAAGCAAACAGGACAACATCATCTGCAAAAAGCAGTGACCCAATCCTGAGTCCACCAAACTGGACCCCCTTAACGCCCTGGCTGCGCCTAGAAATTCTGTCCATAAAAGTTATGAACAGAATCGGTGACAAAGGGCAGCCCTGGCGGAGTCCAACTCTCACTGGAAATGGGTTCGACTTACTGCTGGCAATGCGGACCAAGCTCTGACACCGATCGTACAGGGACCGAACAGCCCTTACCAAGGGGTCCAGTACCCCATACTCTCGGAGTACCCCCCACAGGACTCCCCGTGGGACACATTCGAACGCCTTTTCTAAGTCCACAAAACACATGTAGACTGGTTGGGCAAACTCCCATGCACCCTCCAGGACCCTGCTAAGGGTGTAGAGCTGGTCCACTGTTCCACGACCAGGACAAAAACCACACTGTTCCTCCTGAATCCGAGGTTCGACTATACGACGGACCCTCCTCTCCAGGACCCCCAAATAGACTTTTCCAGGGAGGCTGAGCAGTGTGATCCCTCTATAGTTGGAACACACCCTCCGGTCCCCCTTCTTAAAGAGGGGGACCACCACCCCGGTCTGCCAATCCAGAGGCACTGTCCCTGATGCCCATGCGATGTTGCAGAGGCGTGTCAACCAAGACAGTCCTAGAACATCCAGAGCCTTGAGGAACTCCGGGCGTATCTCATCCACCCCCGGGGCCCTGCCACCAAGGAGTTTTTTGACCACCTCGGTGACCTCAGTCCCAGAGATGGGGGAGCCCACCTCCGAGTCCCCAGGCTCTGCTTCCTCATTGGAAGGCATGTTAGTGGGATTGAGGAGGTCTTCGAAGTACTCCCCCCACCGACCCACAACGTCCTGAGTCGAGGTCAGCAGCGAACCATCCCCACCATATACAGTATTGACACTGCACTGCTTCCCCCTCCTGAGACGCCGGATGGTAGACCAGAATCTCCTCGAAGCCGTCCAAAAGTCCTTCTCCATGGCCTCCTCAAACTCCTCCCATGCCTGAGTTTTTGCCTCAGCAACTACCGAAGCTGCATTCCGCTTGGCCTGCTGGTACCTATCCACTGCCTCCAGAGTCTCACAGGACAAAAGGGTCCTGTAGGACTCCTTCTTCAGCTTGACGGCATCCCTCACCGCCGGTGTCCACCAACGAGTTCGGGGATTGCCTCCACGACAGGCACCGACCACCTTACGGCCACAGCTCTGGTCAGCCGCCTCAACAATAGAAGCACGGAACATGGCCCATTCGGACTCAATGTCCCCCACCTCCCTCGGGATGTGGTCGAAGTTCTTCCGGAGGTGGGAGTTGAAGCTACTTCTGACAGGGGACTCTGCCAGGCATTCCCAGCAGACCCTCATAACACGTTTGGGCCTACCAGGCCTGACTGGCATCCACCCCCACCATCGAAGCCTACTCACCACCAGGTGGTGATCAGTTGACAGCTCCGCCCCTCTCTTCACCTGAGTGTCCAAGACATGTGGTCGCAGGTCCGATCATCGAACTGAACCCTAGGGTGTCCTGGTGCCAAGTGAACATATGAACACCCCTATGCTTGAACATGGTGTTCATTATGGACAATCCGTGACGAGCACAGAAGTCCAATAACAAAACACCGTTTGGGTTCAGATCGGGGGGCCATTCCTCCCAGTCATGCCCTTCCAGGTCTCACTGTCATTGCCCACGTGAGCATTGAAGTCTCCCAGCAGAACGAGGGAGTCCCCAGAAAGTATGCCCTCTAGCACCCCCTCCAGGGACTCCAAAAAGGGTGGGTACTCCAAACTGCCGTTCGGCGCATGCGCACAAGCAACAGTTAGGACCCGTCCCCCCACCCGAAGGCGGAGGGAGGCTACCCTCTCGTCCACCGGGGTAAACCCCAATGAACAGGCTCCAAGTCGGGGGGCAATAAGTATGCCCACACCCGCTCGGCGCCTCTCACCGGGGGCAACTCCAGAGTGGTAGAGAGTCCAGCCCCTCTCAAGGAGATTGGTTCCAGAGTCCAAGCTGTGCTTCGAGGTGAGTCCGACTATGTCTAGCCGGAACCTCTCAACCTCGCGCACTAGCTCAGGCTGCTTCCCCTTCAGAGAGGTGACATTACACGTCCCAAGAGCCAGTTTCTGTAGCCAAGGATCAGACCGCCAAGGTCCCCGCTTTCAGCCACCACCCAACTCGCACTGCACCCGACCTCCTTGGCCCCTCCCATAGGTGGTAAGCCCATGGGAAGGGGGACCCACGTTACCTCTTCGGGCCGAGCCCCATGGGTGCAGGCCCGGCCACCAGGCGCTCGCCATCAAGCCCCACCTCCAGGCCTTGCTCCAGAGGGGGGCCCTGGTGACCCGTGTCCGGGCAAGGGAAAACGCCGTCCAAAGTTTTGATTCATCATTAGAGGTTAGTTGAACTGCACTTTGTCTCATCCCTCACCTAGGACTAGTTTGCCTTGGGTAGCTCTACCAGGGGCATAAAGCCCCGGACAACAGAGCTCCTAGGATCACTGGGACACGCAAACCCCTCCATCACGATAAGGTGGCAGTTCAAGGAGGGGCAAGCATATTTATTGACATCTAATATTAATGCCCAGATATGGATTGCTGTCTTAGTTTTTTAGACAACTGGATAAAATGATAACTGAGAAAAATCGCGCACTTATATTATTTCACTGTAAGGAAGTATATATTTTTTAATTTGCAAAGATGCAGCCTGCAGCCATTGGATTGATAATGCATGCATGTGGTCGAGTGAGAGAGAATATTGAGCAGTTGTGTAGCTTGTAATCAATTGACAAGAACTGAACAGACATTACAGAAGTCCATCCATCCATTCATTCATCTTCCACGCAGGGAACACCTGGGATAAAAACACCATTCTCCTTCACTGTGAGACATTAATAATAATAATAATAATAGTTGATGACCTCAATGTTTTCCATTCCAGAGAAACTTGTGTATTTTTTCTCTGCTATGGGCACAATAATAATAATAATAATAATCCCTCCATCTGTTTTATTGACTTGCTTACCCAGGGTAGGTTCACAGGATAGCTGGAGCCTATCCCAGACAAACATAGAGAACAATGCAGGAACAGCACCTGGGTAATAATTTTAGAACGGATGATAATAATAATAATTCTTGTCTTCAATATCTTCCATCCATTCCTCTGTTCATATATTTTTCTGATATAGGCACAATAGTAGTAATAATAGTAATAATAATCTGTCTTCTTAGCCCTTTTTTCCATGGCACATGGCAGGGTAGCAGGGCAGCTGGAGGCTATCCCAGCAAGCATTAGATGCAAGGAAGGGGAACAATACCCAAACAAAGTAAACAAACACACACTAGTGCCAGTTCAGCCATGCTAATTCACCCAAGCTTAATAAGGTTGAAGTTTGGTATGTTTAGTACAGTTTTTTAGCATCGGCAGTGTGGAAGCACAGTGATGTCATTCCTTCTTCACAGGTTCTATAGGGAGTCTGACTGAACTCCTTGTGTAATTATAGATTCATTGGTATTAGTGAGTGTCGTTGAGCTTTCACTCAAAAACATTATCCTTAGTTCTTTTATTTCCAAATCCTCAGAAAGTGTGACTCATCATGCCTTTAAAAATAAGTTAGTTAGTGGCGCTTCAACAACAACAACAACATTTATTTATATAGCATGTTTTCATACAAAAAAGTAGCTCAAAGTGCATTACATAATGAAGAAAATAAAATAAAAGACAAAATAAGAAATTAAAATAAGACAACATTAGTTAACATAGAAAAAGAGTAAGGTCCGATGGCCAGGGGGGAGAGAAAAAACAAACAAAAAAAAAAACTCCAGACGGCTGGAGAGAAAAAATAAAATCTGTAGGGGTTCCAGGCCACGAGACTGCCCAGTCCCCTCTGGGCATTCTACCTAACATAAATGAAATAGTCCTCTTTGTATTTAGGGTTCTCACGGAAGGACTTGTTGATGATGGTCATGCAGACTTCTGGCTTTTAATCCATCACTGTTGGAACATCACGGTGCTTTGAGTAGATGGTGGTGGCGCAGTCTGCTTTGTCACATGTTCTGCATTTTACATTTTCTGAGTACTGTATTGTTTTTGTCATGCACACGCAAGGCACATCTTCCCACTACTGCCACTGCAAGCAGAGAAACAAGCAAGAAACGTATCCTTACCTCAAGAAAATAGTACCAAGAATCTGTGATGAAATATATTGTTCCCAAGTTAGTTTTGTTTTCGCAAGCATGCTTCAGAAACTCGGAAGGCACGTTTTCCTGCATACTGACATAGATGCAGGGGAGTGGGAGGAAAGGGTGGAGGCAGAGGGTGTTTACAGCAGCCCTGGTGCAAAGCTAGAGAAAAGTTGTGAAGATAAAAATTGGACTGTTTTTTTTTATTTTTTTCATTTTGTGCTTCTGTAACAAGATTGAATCAATGTCATACCACATAAGTGCAAAATAAGTTATCTCTGAGTGGCACTAAAACCAAAATAAGTCTTTAGTACTTCTGTATTTAACTCACCAGTCTGTCATTTAGCTTGCAGTGCTGACTACCCTAATATAATGACAAAATTCTACAAAATAGAAGATGATTATCCCTACCCATGTTTTAAGTTTGCATTATCTTTGCTAATTTATGCAAAGAACGCAACATAACCATTCAAGTAATGCACAGTGTCAGTTTTTAAGTAAGATGGCTGCTACTGAGAACTTTTTGCATGCCAGAAGCAAAGGTGAACAGCAGTGTTTTCCAGCCTTTTTTCTGTGGTGGCACACATTTTGTAACTCAAAAAAATCCCAAAGCACACCACAATTCTACCAACTACAAAAACATTAAATGTCATACATGTGCATAACTGTCCAAATAGTCTTGACTACCGTAGACGTCGTCAAAAAGATCAGTTTGAAAATTGGCACTCGCAGACACGGCACTTAATGAGCACTTGTATGCCCACTCTCCCTTGGCTCTGTGAGAGTCGCTGACGAACACTCACCCCGGTAGATAGACCTCTGACATGTCTCCTGGCGAAGCTGCTTTTATGTTGGCTTCCCAAGGTAGTCCCCTCCTTCTCAGACAGGTCTCAACCACCTAAGGAGTGTTTTTCTCACGGGTCAGAACCTGGGGCACTACACTTTTATTTCCACAGACTTGTGGTGAGTATAATTATGTTGTTGATAATGATGAACAATTGAGGATGGTATTTTTGCAGTTTTAACAAAATTTGAATGCATGTCCATTTAGGAGATGTTTATACTTTCAATTACATCAGTCTTTAACAGTCCATTGAAAATCTGCAGGTATAGTTGTTTTGATCATTTAGTTTTACGCTTACCTTATAGGAAGGCATTTAAATTCAGGTTGTACTTGCTCAAGTAGTGTTTTGTTTAATGTTCAGGTTTAAGGTCATGGTTTAAGTTTAAATTATGCCATAATTTTTTTTAAATACCTTGGTGTTGATTCTAAATTATACACTAATTTTGTGATTCAGTGTTTATATATACTTCCTGATTTAAGTACCTATTTTATGATTACATGTTTTAATGTTAGATGTGATTAATTGCGATTAATTACATACAATGATGTGATTAATCAGTTAATTTTTTTGAATCGATTCCTAGCCCTAATACAAAGTAGACATGCAGTTGTTTGTTTATTTACAAAGCAATTCTAAACCAATAGAAATTTAATTTTGAAATCTGAAAATGCTAACATTTAAGGAATATTGGCTCATTTATTATTTTAAAAAAATTGAAGCCCCACAATTTTGTTAACAGAAGTGATGAAAATACATAATTTTTTAAAACTGAAAATTAATGCATATTGCAGATCCTTATGGAGATACTTGTAAGTAATCTACACTTTAAAAGAAGGAGTATCTATCTTGAAATTTGAGGCATTAAGTAGACATTTATTTACTGCAGTGAGACTTAAATAGCCTGCAGTCTTTTGTGCTTGATAGCTATGGAAGAACTTGTCTAAGAGAGAGTCCGTGCCAGAACTGTTCCCCATGGCAATATTTTGTATTGACTGTTTTAAGTGGAGTCCCACTAAGAATGCAAGGAATCTCAAGAATGTGGCCATTTGGAGAGGGCTTTGACAGCAGTCCCTTCTTCAAGGGCTTGGCAAAGTGGGTAGGCACCACATCTTTGTATTTTTGATCATAAAAAAGAAACCCTTTACACAGCCGGCCTTTGTTACAGAAACTCTGCTGCACTCATTTCAACAACATTAACCTTATGAGTCACCAGGGTGTACAATTTGGAGGTAAGCAAATATCCACCATGTCCCTAAAGCCCTATGCACAACAGCAGAGAAAACAGAATAATGTAATGAACAGTTCTGGTTTGTTCACAGTAATGGTTTTGGCAAAGGTTGTATTTCTTGAAAGAAAAGGGTATTCATGCTGTGTACCTGCATTGTTTACATCTCATGTCCATATTACTTACATTATCATGCTACTCAAGTTTGTAGATCTAAATGTGAGGTTAAAATCTAGCTTGTTAAGTTGAATTCAAAAGGGTGAACTTTGTCATAAATTCAGCTAAGTTTACTCACATTATGATTTCTATTCAGTATAGAATAAAAGCATGCTTTAAAACAACCTATAAATAATCACCATTCTGATGAGTCTGTTTATTAACTTGCCAACTGCAGATCCAAGTCACCTTCTCACCTCTGATATAAATACAAGCCTGTTATCAAAGAATGCATGACTTAAAGTGGCTTTACTATGTAAGTGACCTGCCTAGCTCCACCTCCTGGGAGCAATGAATGGGCTTCATCCAGATAAAGAACAGGTCCCCTAGAGCATCCATGTCTTGCACTGTCAACCTTAGCCAGGCTATTGTGTGAAACAAGCCATGCATGTACTGCCTTTTCAATAGTTAGTGATAGTCTATTGTGTGCTGTGCAATTGTTTGATGAAATTGGCTGCTTTTGGCTAATCTCTGGGAATTTGTCTCTGTTTTATTCAGCACAGTGACCATGATGCACCTGTTCTATTATGATGGTAAACTTCTGCAAGCTAGCTAACCAAAGCATGTGCTTTTCAAACTGAATGCTTAAAAACTGAAAATTCATGCAATCTTTAAAAAATGTGAAATGTGCAATGTAGTGTACATTTTCCTTGGCAGTGGAAAATTACTTGTTATACTATATGACACATGGTATTATTATATTAACAGTGCTTTACCCAGAAGGCACCAGCAAATTTGCCATGTCCAAATCTGTTGATTATGATCTATGATTTATCCAATCTAATACAGTGGTGAATGAGAATGATAACTGATAAAACGTGCACTTTCATAATATGTAAAAGTAGAGTTGTGGGCGTGAAGTTAACATCTGCTGGCTGTGTAATTCAAGATTCCATTAGACAGAATTTGAAGCTTCTGAAATTAATTTTCGGACTGATCAAATAGTTATTAAA
Source organism: Erpetoichthys calabaricus (assembly GCF_900747795.2). NCBI lineage: Eukaryota > Metazoa > Chordata > Cladistia > Polypteriformes > Polypteridae > Erpetoichthys > Erpetoichthys calabaricus. The sequence goes on from NC_041403.2 coordinate 84,549,344, forward strand.
AGATTGTCAGTAACAGAAGAAATATCTTAATTAATTTTAATTATCAAATGAAAGGAATGTGAGTAATGTATACACCAATGTCTTAAAACTGCTTGTAATTCTCTGCATTTTCAGTATATTTAGGTAATACAGATATATTTTTCCAATTAGCATATCTTTCTGATTTATAAATACATAACGAATGTGTGTAGACTAAAGTGGTTTATTGCTGAATGTTTGTATAAATTGACCTTGACATGTTATAATTGTGCACACTGCAAAAAAGTCTACTAATTTGATTTAAGTTTTGTTAAATGTTAAAGTAAAAGGAAAGTAACCTTAATTATCTGACAATTTTTTAAACTAGGGGCACTCCATTGTGCAGTGGTGTTTAAGGGACCTGGGATCAGTTCCCAGTTGGGTGACTGGCTCTGTGTTCCTGTATTGATTGTCTCAGAGTATTCTGAGCACTCTGGTTTCATCCAGAGTCCTTAAATTGTCTGTTTGTTTGGTTTTTGATCACGATAGTTAGGTAAATTATAAGAGAGCCTTAGAGTGGGCACGAGTGTGCCTTGTGCCTGGTGAACTAGCATCTTTTGCAGGGCTGCTTCCTGTCCTGTACCTGTTGGCATACGCTCCAGCTTTTCAAAAATAGAAAATGTGGGTTTATAAAAAAAATGAATATTTTGTGAGAGAAGCTGGATGACTATGCTACCTCATATTGTTTTAACTTCTGTTTAATTTCTGCCTGCATGGACTTACCCATCCTTACAAAAGTCTTTTTACACAGTTCAAAGATATAATCTTAAGATAACTGGCCCGCATCTGAGCATATGTGGATGTGTAGATGAGTGTGCCCTGTGATCAACTTTTATCATGTCCATGGTTCATGTTTTCTTTGTGTTCTTAGCTCCTAAAATAGACTCCTTATCTCCACAGTCCTATCCTACAAATATCAGGTTAAGAAAATGGATACCCGTACAGATTTATGTCAAGGTCAAGCGCATCCCATACCTTTACATCAGATTGTGAAATTTAAACAATCTCATTAATACAGGTGTCATTTATGGCTATACAATTTTTGTTAAAATGACTAATTTTCCATAAAGGTGGTTTGGTGTTGCAATGATGAGTAGTGCATCTTCCCCGGACCAGGTAACTGGGCGTAAATTCCAGTCACTGATTATGTGAAATTTGTACTTATCCCAGTATTTCTGTGGATTTTTTTCTACCTATTCTAATTTTCTTCCCACATCCCAAATACTGTATGTGTGTGTGTGTGTTTTAGATAATGTGAGAATCTCAATTGGTTCAGTATGAGTGAATGTGGATGTGTGGTCTTTGATGGATTGGCTGCTCTATACAAGGCTGCTTCCTGCTTTGCCTCTGATACTACGTGAAAGATACGACCCCCATTACCCACAGATGGATTAAGCAGGTTCTTTCAAACCTGTGTCTATTGAGACACTCCCAAGCACAGAGTGACTCTAGGAAAACCAATATTTGGAACAAAATGTGATTATGATTCACTACAAATAACAGAGTCCTCAGCATAGTAGCTGTGTCATGCTGGACTGGAACTCAAAGCCTTCAGTAAATTGTGAAGGGATAATTTTGCCTGTAAATGATACTGGTGATCACTTACATGTCTATCTATCTATTATAAAAAGAAATCCTGTCCCCTGTCCTGATAGTCTACGATACGTGATCTTTCTCAGAACATAATTTAAAGACCCGCGAGACGAAAGAGACCTGTCTCACGGGAACATAGAATGAGAGTCTTGCAAGACACACCCTACTTACAAGCAATATCAAAAAAAAACAAATCAGTAGTGTAAAGGCAGTCATGCAGCACACACAGCTCCAGGGCTCTCATTGCATATAAAGTATATACGGTCAATACGGTAGAAATGAATAGGGTAGAAATTAAATGAATAGGGTAGAAATGAAACGTCGACGATTAAACGAAGAAGAAAGAAAAGCACGGAGAAAAGAGACTCATATGCGTTGGACAGAAAAAAGAGCAAAAAAGAATAATCGAGGTGCAAATTCAGAAAATAAGGAAAGTAATTATCAGCCCGGAACAAGTGGAATTGAAAAAAAAGCATGTCCAATCCGGCTCAGAATTAAATGACAGTGAGTAAAAGACAAAGTAGAACTTCATAAAGACGTTTACAAACATTGGCGCTAAACACATGCATAGCAGGTTAGAGACTATGAAACCAGGGAAATTAGAAAGACTCAAAAAAAAAACAAAAAAAAAAATGGCGCTATACACATGTGGAGAAAGTTAAAGGATATGAAAGTAGGAAAATTAAAAAATATAAAAAAAGTAAAGATCGCAGTAGCGCAAACAAACAAACTGCCTCATTTAACTATGCACCAGTCTAACTTTGGTTTTGCACAATAATTACTACACTATTGCACCTTAACACTTAATTCTACTTTTTTCACATAATTTTACTTATTTATTATGTTCTACTATACTGTTATCTTTCGATCTATGACTTTTTGTTAATCTAACTGATATTCTTCTAACTTTGCACAGTTTTTGATAAGCGGATCAGGATGCATTTCACTGCGTGTTGTCCTGTATAACTATGCATGTGACAAATAAAGAATCTTGAAAATTTCAAAAACGGAGTTTACCGCACATGCATTTATTGGTTACTTTGTTCATGTATATATATTTATCTGTCTGCTTATTTAAAAACCTAAATTTACCACAGGAGTTAAAAACGTTCTGTCTAGCCCTTGTACAAAAACCTAGACAAAAGCTGGGGTATCACCTTGGTAACCCCATGTACTTTTGGAACTGTGAGAGGAAAATAGCACAACTTTACAGACAGGAGTCCAATGCAGAACTCTACTTACTTTTTTACTTTGTAAAAAAAAAATTATTAACTGCTGATGATGTAGATCGTTTTGTCTGTGCTGAAATTCCAAACAGAAACCTATCCTGACCTCATTAAAAAGATTCAGCATATTGGGACTCGCAAGATTACAAATATTGTTTTTACAGAAGTTCTGAAATAAAAGTGAAACTAATGAAATAGCAACAATTCAAAGAAAAAACAATCTTAAAAGTGTGTATCCGGAAAACCAAATACGGGGGTTGGCGAGCGAAGCGAACAGGGGGCAAAGCCCCCTAGTATTCATTAAAGTTGAGAAGAAGCCTTAAATGTGGTTGTAGCTTGATTAAAATTCCTATGTCTTTACAGTATGCAGTATATGGTTAGCCACATATGGCTGACATATCTATCTATCTATCTATCTATCTATCTATCTATCTATCTATCTATCTATCTATCTATCTATCTATCTATCTATCTGTGCAGTGTGCACATTCGTTGTTATGCTACATTATTTATCATAGTTAGTTAATTAGTTAGTTAGATTAATTAGACTAGACATTAGTTAGATTAATTGTAAAGCTGGTCTCAATTTTTCTCTGTGTCTTGGCCTTTTCTTTCCTACAAGGTTTTTATTTTTGTCTTATCTGTGTGCTCTAAATTTCACTTAATGCACTTATAATATTCTGTGAATTGCAGATAACTTACAAATAGTCAAGAATTAATCTATTTTGAGTACCTTATATTTTTTGTGGATGCTTTAATTATGGATTATTGATTAGAATACTTTCGTTTTATTAAATCTAATACATAAAGATCACAATCTGTGTTTGTATATAATATATATATATATATATATATATATGTCTGGTATATAAAGTATGTCTGGAAATCTGTGTGTACTGTATAAATATATATATATATATATATATATATATATATATATATATATATATATATATATATATGTGTGTGTGTGTGTGTGTGTTGAAAATAGTTTACTGTCAAATAAATGCATATATACTATATATGTGCATGTTTGGTTTACAAATCCACACCATTGACCCAGGTTCTGTCAAAATTTGCACAGCCACATCATTTGATATTAGGAACAATGCAGAGTATGTCCCAACCCAAAATTTTACCCCTGAGGATATCTTTGTATCTTCTTTTTTCCTTTTCACTACAGTTTGAATGACAGTGCCACCTGGTGGCTCAAAACACCAGAACAGACTGAAGCTACACTAGCAGACAGACAGACCATAGCTTAAAATGACTTGCCCATTAAATGCCTGATGCTACTTCTAGTAGACTTATATAATTGAAAAACAGATTGTAATTTTAGATACAGCAATGCCCTACTTGTCTTAAACCTTATAAATTGGCAATCACATTTCTCAATTTTTTTTTTCTTCAAGTGCACTGGAAGTGTACTTATGATTTTCTAAATGTGAACAATCTTGGGCCAACCAACTAGAGGATTTAAACTTTTGATTCAAATTTTTGAAAGGGGTAATGTGATCTCCTTGGCTGTCGAGAAGCTCAGCACTCCATTCATTCATTTCCAGTACAGTAAGTAACCAAAGTAGACATTTTATAGTCTTAGCAGCGTTGCATAGAATTTGAGTTGTTGAAGCTCACAGACATAAGGCACCAATATATATACACATACATCACCATTCCTCAACAAACAAAAAAAAAACACATAAAACAAATAAATTTAACTTCCGCAAGTGTGGGAAGAAACTGCACACTGGAAGGTAACTAAAGAAAACACTGAGAAAAAACCTCAGACCATGGGTATGATAATAAAAGGATGAGTTTACTTCGTCCTTTACTGATATTACTGATTATTACATTTTGGTTTTGTTTCAAATACATAAAATTTGTAACTTTATTAAGATACATTAACATATTCCTTATATTAATCCAGCCATCCATTTTCTGAATCCACTTCCATAATGTCTTCCAGCAACATCAGGCACAAGGAAGGTGCCCCCCTGAATGAGATGGAAGTCCATTGCAGCAGGTATTTGCACACACTCACATGAACCCAGAGCAAGACATCTTAAAATTTAAGCTAAACTTTGTCTTTGGAATGCAGCAGTGAAACCAGAATACTGGAGGAGAGTCCATGCAGACACAGGGAGATTATTCAAACTAAACACAGACTGACTGGGATAGAATTTGAATTCAACCTCCTAGAATTTTGAGGCCACAGCATTTGAAGCAAATACTAGTTGAGGACCAAGGAAATTTGTGTAGCCACATTGAAAACAGTTTTTAAATCTATAAAACTATGCACATTTTGCTTTGGTGAGTCAAAGATTTTTAAATAGAAAATATAATTAATATTTGTTTAAGGAATGAAAGAAGGACAAACTCAACTGTCAGAGCTGACTGTATAGCTGAACTATTAGAATAATTAAACAGTACAATACCAGCTCTAGTGGCCAGAACTGTATTGGAGTTTTTAAGTGGTGAGCAATTTGTACTCTCAGTGGAAGACCTCATAGAACTGCGGGTCTCTGAAAGGCACAGCAATTTGTAGATGGGTTTTGAAATTCCCTTTTGCCCCTTAAACTGGGATACTGAAACATAGTAGTAATAGTAGAATACAATAGTAGAATACATGGGCAGAAAAACATTTTGAAGAGTTAAAAGAAATGGTTCATATCCTTATATAGCATTACTATACCAAATAAGTTAACTTATCCATCTCAGACTAATTTAGTTAGTATTCTACTTGAGACAGTTTCTTAGATGCTTAGTAGAATTTGTGAATAACTGCCAGCCTGGTTATTATCTGTATGAACTTTGCCTGCTCTCCTCGTGGCTGTGTGGCTGTGTGGCTGTTTCTCATGGAATTATGTTAGGCTACCTGGCAACTCTAAATTGTTCCAGAATGACTTAGAGTTGGTATGTGCCTAGGCATGCAAAACCCTGCGATAGACTGGTGCCCAGTGCAAAGTTGGTCAGTCTTGTTCCTAGTGTTGTTAGGCTAGACTGTGGTTCCTTACAACTATAAATTAGAACGACAGGGTTCAAATAATGGATAGGTGGATTTTGCTTTGTACTTTGTGTTCCCTGCTATACCTATGGATGCTTTCAGCATACAGTATGATGCATGCTGAAGAATTTATTGGATGATGTGCTGTGAAGTAAATGTTCATAATAGTAGCAAATACATTTTTAAAAAATGTATTTACTTGTTTTATACATGTTTGTAGCCTCCCACATCTCATCTGCTAGGCTGACTTTAATGTTTTCTTTTTTTTTCCCTCAGGAAGCCAAGGGAGGTTGTCATGAAATTGCCCTGAATTCCTAGCACAGTGGGGAGGCTGTGTCACAAAGAGGCAATGGAGGGTGTCATTTGGCATTCTTCCATCTTAATGCGCATACTTTAGCGTGAATTTATTTTGTGTAAGATGCACATTGGCAGCTCAGGGTCAAACTATTTGCCTCTAGAAGGTTCAAGTGTTTCCGTTGCCTTTTTTAAACACAGCATCTGGGTAAAGTGAAGGAGGGAGCAGTAAACAGAGGAGATGGTTAAGTTAAAGGATTGCTGAATTTGGCTGAGCTAGATATAAGTCAAATGAAGGAGTCTAGAGCATGGCAGCTATAGTAGTAGGAAACACATACAGTATACACTCTACACTAAGGCCCTAGCATGTACCGTAATTCATGTCCAGGAGCTACTAGTGCCTTTCCTTTCAGGTATCAAATTGAGTGCTTACAGCCATAAATAAAAAGAGGCGTACTGTATATATTTATAAACAGTGTATGCCACCAGGGACTGCAGCCCATGTTACATATAGAAAAAAGCCAAGAGTGTTAGAGTTTTATTTGAATGTACCCTTGGTTTATTTATTCCTTTGGCTTAATGCACAGTACATAAAGTCAAGTGCATTGCATGATCAGGGGCTCTAACCAAAACACATTTAAGCAGTATATGATGTTATTATTATGTTACAAAAATTAAAGCAATGCCTAGTAAAACCCATGTTTCCATCTAATGCAGAAAAATAAGATTTTTTTTGGCTGGAGATAAATGCTAGAATACAGTAAGTCTGCATTGACTTTCAACAGTCTACTGAATACTTTTTAATAAAGATATATTTTTCAGCAACTAATTTAATAATTTACTATTGAGTAATGTTAGTGAATTAGTGAAATACAGTAGCGCAGTGGCTAATGCTGCTGTCTTATGGCTCCTCAGTTGAAAACTCAGCCTGTCTATGTGAAATTTGTAATTGAGCTTTCTTTAAGTGCTCCAGTTTTTCTCCCTCATCCCAACATCATGCATTTTCAGTTATTTATCTATATGTGTGGTCCAAAGTGAATAAACGTCGGTGTGTGCATAAGCGTGACCTGCAAAGGGCTGGTGTCTATTTCATGCCAGTTCCTGTAATGTTACCAGGTTGGGCCAGGGCTGTTCATAATGCTTTGAATTAAATTCATTAGATGATGAATATTGTGGGTGTTTGTGTGTGCGCGTGTGTGTGTATGTGTTTAATTGAAAGTTTAAATTGTGTGGACCATCCTATGAAAGCTGGTAATTTACGTTTTTGCTATGACAGGTTACAAAAGAGGCAGATGCAATGGCTCATTTGTTGGAGTGTAGAATGTAGTGACTTGCTTAAGCAAACAGCCCCTAACAAAATGAGCTAATGTTTGTGATTTATTGTGGCCAAATCCCTTTAAACTTTACTGGAGTTTTACCTAAGGGGATTTTCCACAAGGTTCCAGGCATGTTGGTAAGACAAGAATTTCACTGTACTCTATACATGTGGCAAGAGTACCACTATTACTACTACTATAATAAAGATTCTGCTGTCTTGGAGAATATGTAGGATGAAAATGTCACAGAACAAAAGTCTAGGGATCTTGCGTTTCATGATAATTACGGTTAAGTGTGAAGACACACCTCTCAATGACACACATTTCAGCACTTTGGACAGCGAGCAGCTGTATACAATGCGACACATAAAAATTACAATTGTATATTAAAAGGAATCATACTGTAATAAGGAACTCCATGAAGAAGGTTACAAAAGCAAGCTTGATAAATATAGTAATTGTGTGCAGTTTGACTAGCTAACATGAACATTTAAGATATCTGTATTAGAAAAAAAATTAGCTAGTCATATTAAGACTAATCCTTCAAGTGGTTAGAGCAGACTACCAACCTGAGTATGAATAATGCTGTTAGTCAAATGATGTTCAATGATCAACAGTATCATACATTCTTATCAACACCTGTTTGAGGTTTTTGAGTAGCGTTACAAAGCCGTCCAATTTTAACTGACCATGGACTTTAAACAACAACTGCCAGTTCAGTCGCACCGACTGACAAACTATCTCCTACATCTTAACGATGTGCATGCTGGGATAGTTGGCTCTTTAAATTGGCCCAGCTGTTTCTGAGCACTGTCATAGATGGGTATCACATGCAAAGTTAGTTCCAGCCATGTGTCTAATATTATAGGAGGCACCATGCAACCATTTAATAAAAAAAAACGGGGTTAGAAAATTAATGGATACATTCACTAATAAAAACAAAAGCCCTGAAATTATGGTAGCTGTAGTCTCTGATAGAAACCACCATGCTAATTTGGAAGAAATCATATCATTTAATACAAAGTAGATTGAATATTCTTATTCATCTAGTGTTTGCAAAAACATCCATTCAAGATTTAAAGGAATACATAATGATGCTTTCAACCATACCATTAGGAAACCGGTATGACTCCCAAGTCTTTATATACACTTCAATTTCTAGCTTTGAGAATCCCGTTGTGTGTATATACTGTATCTGTGCTTTTCTTACCACATTATAAACTTACTTTTGATTTTATTCAGCTTCTTTTGCCTTATTTGAATTTTATCTACTTCTGTCTGTATTAATTTAAATTTCTATCAGCTATCACTTGTTTACAGTACCTAAATTATGCATGTACATTAAAAAGTAAAGTGGTCTCTACACTGACCTCTGTTGGACCTAACTAACATTTAGCATTTTGTCATAATCTCTTGTTTTGGGCAAGACACCTAACACAAAGTCATTAGATTTATGTACCCTTTCATTAGCAGTCACTTATAATCATTATGCAGGCCAAAATAAAAAATACTGGTATCCTGTTTGGTGGTTGTCTTCTAAAATTCCATCATATTAGTGAAACATAATCTCCAATGCCTAAACCCTTGCTGACTGTTCATTAACAAACCAGTATTGAATTGCTAATTTGTATTTTATCTTTGCTTTTAAAATTTTGTGCAACATGCACAATATCTGACCTGTTGTTTCTAAGCCAGCAGAATCTTTTTTATATAACGAGATTTTGTTTTTCTATTTACAGTATATATTAATTTGAAAGGGAAGTTGGTTTAATGAATATTTTCAAGTGTTTTGTAAAGTTGGTTATTTCTGAGCATTGGGGAATATTCAATACTGGTGTCCTGTATATTTGTATTGGTATTTTACTTTTGTGAGCTTCACTAAGATAAATTCCACATGCCTGTAAATTTCAGAAATTTCCAATTTTAGTACTGATTTCCTAAAAAAACACTGTATTATACTTTTGAGGAAAGTGATTTAATATTATCTGTGGTGGGCTGGTGCCCTGCCCGGGGTTTGTTTCCTGCCTTGCACCCTGTGTTTGCTGGGATTGGCTCCAGCAGACCCCTGTGACCCTGTAGTTAGGATACAGCAGGGTGGATAATGGATGGATGGATAGTTCAGCTCACTTTTCCATTTCAGGTGTAATATGTATTCATGTCACAAGAATAGATCTCAGCCCTGCATCACTAGATGATCCTGTTATTATAGATGTGAGATGTCATCCACCCCTCATAGCGAAGAGCTAGAAGCCTCCTAGCCAGAGGGGACACTCTTTTAATTCATAAGGCTTTTCACTCTGTGCTTTCATTCTATGAATGAGTACTAGAGGCTTAGAATGTAAAATGATATGTAAACTTGATTAAAACATGGTATTCATTGTATTTCAGGACTTCTAACATCACTTCAGTCAAGTATATCCTTTCAAAAACTTGGAGACTATCATACCACTCTTCACTCTTTTAATATCTGCCGTCCTAGCCAAATGTTTATGCTATTCAGTTTCAAGTGTCACTGGCTCGTTATGTGAACCTGAACAAACTACAGTATACAGTCTGATTTAGACAGCATGTAATGTGACTTTAAACATTGTATTGAACTGTTAATATAAAGCAATGGAAAGAACAAGATAAACCTTCCTTCCAGGGCACCTTATCCAGAACTGTGTGATGGGGAACTGTTGCATATTCCAGCAGCCCTGAGCAGAAGGCAGGAACCAGTGAGTTCATGTGTGTGCTCAGACATACAAACATTTACAATATAGATTTGCCAGTCTACCCAAATACATGTCTTTGGGCTTATGAAAGAAGCCGGTGTACCCAGAGGTAATCCTACAAAGAAGTTGCCCAAGCTAGGTATCAAATTAAGTGCCATTAGGCTGCAATCCCGTTGGGTATGGCGTCACGACACCCAATATAATGAGCATCCCACTGGTGGCCCTTACTCAAAATATGTTAATATTCACTTTTAAACAATTCTGAAGAATTTTAAAACATAAAAAATACTCTCATATTTGTATTCAGTGGACTTTTCTTTTGTCAGTACCTTGAAAGAATTTTTAACCTCTTTTGAATTTTAGCCTTCTTCTTGCCCAAAGTGCTTAGTATAACAAAATGAATGTTCTGTGACTTCAGCTAGAGCTTGTTCACAGAAATTAAACATGTTTGTTGTACACTGAGTTGATTCTACAAGAAAAATAAAGTATCAGCAACACTAAAAGTATAGTTGGCAAAGCCCAGGTATTGTTTGAGAAGTCATAAGAATGTTCCTTTGGGTACTTCATCTCTGAGGCTGTTTCTGGAAAATTTAATGCAGCATTCTTTTTTTCATTCGGGGCCCATAAAATCCTCAGTTCAATTGTCCATTCTACTTTATTTCCCATCTATTCAGGAATGAAGAGAATGTGGCAGACAGGCTTTCAACAAGCTTCATGAATTTTAAATGCTTTTCAGGTTCAAAATGGGACACACAGCATGTGGTCAGTATGGGATGAGAAGCTGGCAGGCAGTGCACAGGTATTATGAGATATTAGGTGTCTTGCAGATAATGAATGCCTTGCTTATCCAGGTGCATTCTTGGCCAAGGTGCATGTCCAGACAGAGTCTAGTGTGTTTCGTAGTCCAACATGTAACAATTGATCATTTTGTAATTGCAAGCAGAAAGTATTCACCAAGGTTCTTTCTCAGCATGCTTGTGCAAGAATTACATTTCATGTCATCATCTTTATCAGTGTAAATCTGTGCTGGTATTTTGGGACTGATCTAATTATGCCTGCAGACACCCTTGCCAAACTGATTAATGGTAGTTTTCCATTTTGTTAGAAGATATAGCATTTAACCTTTTGAAAGAAAGTCCTGGAACTGCATTTCTCCCCATGTCTGAGGCTTCCTACATTTGTGTTACTATAAATCTTTATGAAACCTCATTCTGATATCGAGTGTTTGGGCTCTGAAGGCTTCTTTGGAAACCCGTTACAGCAGCTAGGGAAATTAAACGAAATGTAAACATGCACGCTTCCATCTCTTATTCAGGTTTTTTTTTATATTAGTAATATTTTGAAAAGAAGTTTTATGAATTCAGCAGTAATTTGAAAATTCAAGTTCTTTGATATCCACTCTCATTCATTTTCAGAACACGCTTATTCCAAAAATGGGGCACAGGGAACAAAGCCTGTCCTGGCTAAATCGGACACACTGCAACTACCAAACTTGGTTGGGCTGCTATTTGTCACCAGGCACATTGTATCAAGCATACTGGGACAGTTTAGATTGAACACTCAATATTACATACATATTGTTGTGATGCAAGAGAGAACACACACACAGACTCTACGTAGACACTGCTGAGAGTGAAACTTGAGTTTGGTACCCCTGTTCCAACATGCTGCACAGTATTTATTGCGTGCTATAAAATTGTCTCTTTTGTCATTTGTATTACAGTACATAAGATGCGCAGACTGTGTTTATGAAGAACCGAATGGTGTTTAATTAGACAAAGACAATGTCAAAACCTACCAGCAACTGATTCTTGAACTGTTGTATCATTTTAGGTGGACAGATGCAGGCAGGCTTTTGATATTGTTTTATATGCTCCAGCACATTTTGACTTAAAGAATCCTGGTGCATAGAGTGATGCTAATGAAAAACAAGAGTTATGTTACGCCATTGGGAGATATGAACATGTTAAAGTGTCCATAGCAGAAAGGGAATTCTAGTCCTCTGTGCACCAAGTCATGCTTTCTCCATCCTTTGTTTAATGTTGCTGATTTTTGATTTTTTGCAATACATGCTGTACATTTTCTGTATAGGTAATGTAATGGTTATTCAGTACCACAGTTCATGCTTTGTGATACACAAGTAAAAAAAACATGATGCTAGCAATACTTGCAGTAGTTTATAACTAACATAATCTTTGTAATAATGGCCAAAGTAACCTTTTATGGAGAATTCTTAGATTGCAGTACCTCCTATGAAAAAGTTACAGTCCTCCGCCTGACAGCTTATGCTTTTTAACAAAGTCACCTGTCCACCATGCAACAATTCATGCTTCCTATGACCTTAGTAGGAAAGGTAATGCTATCTTTTCCTCAACACAGTTTGTGTTTCATGCAGCCTCCATAGGAAGGCAATGCTGTCCCTACATGCTGTTCACGCTGTGGAGATTCTTGGGTAGGATGTGAACGTTGCTTTCTGTGGAGCTATTTACCTTCCTCGCTGCTTCTGCAGGAAAGTGATGTAAGACCAAAATTAATGCTTTCAGCAGCATCTATAGGAAACAACACTATTCTTGGATGCAGCAGTTCATCCCATCATCTATGGGAAAGGTAGCCCTAGCCTGGCATGCAGCAGCTTTTTTTTTATTTGAAGGACCCACAAAGTAAAGGTGTCATTAATTCTGCATCAGCAATTTCTGCTTGCAACTTACTCTTTACAGGAAGCCCTCACCACCCCATCTGTATGCTCCATGTCTTCTCAAGTTATTCACTATTTTCAAGCTTCTCTGTGATTAAATTACAAGTCCAAAAAAAGGATCGAGTTGCTTAGACTTTGTTTGATCCTTTTGTTTTTATAAAGTAGAACTGCAGATATTGTGAAAGTTCTGTAATAATCCATCTCTCTTTTTGTCTACATTGTTCTATACAGTAATTTCACAGATACATCCTCCTATGTATCATAATGCTGAGTTCTTTCTTTGCCTGTTTTCATCATCTGTCCAACGCCTCACACTTGAGCAACATAAAGAAACACGCTTGCTAGACATAAGAAGGTCATATTTTTACTACATTGAATTGCAACACACAAGTGCAATCAACCAAGCAACTGTTTGTCCCTAGGACACCAGGGGATTATGGTGCATCAGGATCCAAAACCAAAGTCTCCAGTTGGAACTTTGACGGTATAAAAGTAATATGAACTTGAAGGTTGCTCATTCTATACACTGCTTAGAAAAAAGCCAGGACTAGTTTAAGTTGAAATAATCAACACAGAACATGAATGACATGATCCAGACATCTGTCACTCACTTCAAGTCTGCACATAAAACCATCCTCCTTCTAAGTATCATAACCAGTTTGAACAAATGGTGCTTTCCTTTTGTAGCGTGTGAAAAAGATTTTTTTTGAAGACGTATAACAAAGACAGGTCTAAACATAGCTGAGTTAATGCACTAAAAGACAAAATACTGGCAACCAAACAAAAGTTGGAAGTCAAAATATCAAAACCAATACCTCAAACCAGAAAGAAATTGCTGGAGAATCTAATCATCTCTTATCGATGAGCCTTTCCTTTTTTTTCAAATACTAGGGGGCTCTGCCCCCTGCTCGCTTCACTCGCCAACCTCCGGGTTTGGTCCTGTGGAAATACAATTTAAAGTGTTTTTTTTTTCATTGTTACATATGCATTATGTTCACTGTTTATTTTAAAATGTCAGTGAAAACAATATTTGGAAAGAACGTTTCTTCAAGATCACATTGAATTTTGATTCCTTGTTTGGTCTTGCAGCGTGATAATTCAACGTATAACTGGCCGTGAGTGAGTATCGTTTCTTTGTCTCTTATACATAAACCAACTTTTTCAAATGTTTGTCCTTGTGATTTGTTAATTGTCATTCCAAAAGCTATTCTCACAGGAAACTGAACGGTTTAATGCAAATGGCATGTCAAGATCTCCTTTTTGCCTGAACATTGTTTCGAGTTCATTCAATAAAAATAAGACTTTCTGATGAAACAATCTACTTAGGAAAGTGGGAATATCCAGAGCCGATGTAGCCGGTGGCATTGTTCTCAAGAATCTGCGTATTTCTGGCCATTGTGGATTGCACGTCATTGTAAGAAATAAATCTGGCCACCCGATAGTTCTGGATATTGCCATTGCAATGCTCTTGGACTACCTTGATATAATGATGCTAATATTACTGCTGTACCTATTTTGAATTTGTCTAAACTATTGATATTTGAATTTTGAACGTGATCAATGAGACTTTTCATATGTTCCATTCGAAGTTTTGTTTTTTTTTTTTATTAATTTTATTGTAATCATTCCATACAAACAGATCAATTTATACAAAAAAGAATTGAAGACAAATCAAACCCCACCCTTGAGAAGGAGAGCATGGCCAAAGGAGAATTGCTTAGGGCTTTTTAATAGGGCAAAAATAAACAAAAGAAAGGAAAAAATATATATAGGTAAATAAAAAATGGAGAAGGGAAAGAAATGCGGAAATAATTATTTCATCTTATTCTAAAATATTATTGATTAGATCCTGCCAGGTTTTGAAAAAATTCTGTATAGATCCTCTAACTGAGGATTTGATTTTTTCCAATTTCAAATAATATAAAAGATCAGTTTCCCACTGACTTATAAGAGGAGAATTAGGATTCTTCCAATTTAACAAAATAAGTCTGCGTGCCAAAGGTGTAGTGAATGCAATCACCGTTTGCTTGTCCTTCTCCACTTCAAGTCCGTCTGGAAGAACACCGAACACAGCTGTTAATGGGTTAGGAAGGATTGTGACACCAAGGCTGTCTGAAAGGCACTTAAAAATTTTGGTCCAAAATGATGTTAATTTGGTGCAGGCCCAAAACATGTGACCCAGTGAGGCAGGAGCTTGGTTGCAGTGTTTGCAGGTTGGATCTTGCCATGGAAACATTTTGGACAGTTTTATCCATTCGAAGTTTAGCTTGATTCAATTCAATAGAGACGATTAGCTGCGACTTTTACATATGCATTATTAATGTAATGTTGCGATAGACATTGAGATGATAGAAGTGGGTTAAATACATGGGAACGTATCACCAATTTGGACACGAAATATTGTGTGGGTGTTATTCATTTTTCTGAATGCATTTGATTCAAATTGTACGACCATCGTGTTTCACCATCTGGGAAAAGCAAAGGAAAGAATAAAAGGTCGGCATGTGGTGATGTATTTGACATAAATGACAAATCATGCTTTGCCTTTGGATATACACGAATATCTACTCTGTCTTTGATATCTCCGTCTTTTGAAATTATTATCGCTGACAATTCATCACATGTGGGTTTATTATAAATGTGACTGTGATCTTTCAGATTCATGTAGAAATCCAAGAAAATTTCTTTGTCTGTGTTTTGCTGATAAATTTCGTGTAAAGTGCGATACTTTTGGACATATGGATTTGTATCCACTATTGGCTGTATAATTTCTATTACGTCAGATCGTTTTACTCTTTCGATTGTTTGTTGCATCGCTTCTCCATGATCATAATGATACACCTGATCAAATTGTGTTTTTCTCTAAATTAAACTTGTTGTAGCTGTAATTGTTGCGGGAACACAGATTCTTATAGCGTATGGTCCATTATTGTGTAAATCAACGTTTTGTGCATTTAATGATGCTAACGCAAAACGTTAATTGTAGATGTGTATATTTTGCCTGTAGTGTTTGTGGATTTCACTTTCAAACGCGTCTTTATTGGGAAGCAGCAGTACTTTTCTCTGATGGCAACACGAATTAGACAACCTACAAGTCTCCGACTTAAACTTTAAAGCCTTACAATATCTCTGCATACTTCCAACATATCACCTATGTCCTTATGTTCAATCTCTTCTTGCTGTTTCGTTATTTCACCTAGTAATAATTTCCATTTGTTTGTGCGAATGCGATCTGTACTCTCGGTTTTTTTGACACTTTCGAATTTTTGCATTGTCATATTTTTGAACTTGCTTTACGTGTGTATTGTGCCAAGGTTTTTTTTGAGCCTTTCGAATTCCACTGCTTTTATAATCTGTAGCCTGCTCTGCATGTGTATGGCGCCAACGTTTTTGAACCGTCTTTATGAAGTTCTACTGTGCCTTTTACTATTTGTCTTTTATTTCTGACCCTGTTTGGACCTGCTAGGTTTTCAATTCCACTTGTTCTGGGCTGATTATTACTTTCCTTGCCTAGGTCACTGTCTCACGGAAACATGCTTCCAATGGATGTCAGTATGATGTGACTTGACCGTGTCGCGGGAAGTGAAAGTGTCTCTGCCTCTTTTCAGAAGATCACGTCTCGTCACAAGATTTTTTTTTATAATAGAGAGATACAGTTAACTGGGCATGTGGTTTATCTTTATATAAGATGGCTTTTCACTTCCTTGGATTAGGTAGAACATTATTTGGCCCCAGGGAAAATTTAGCTTTTAACAGAAGCTCTTTAAATAAATAAATACATAAATATAATCCTTAAAAGGACTGCTCACCTTTTGCCGTAGTAGTTGGAAAAAAGATTGTGACTTTGCAGGCTTGCCATTTATATAGGCGCTCCTGCCACTGGTGATGTAATGCCAGCTCATACTTGGGTGACTCATCCCTGGCTGATGTGACTTGCCGGCGAAGTTACAATATATACACGCACACTTTAATCAAAACACACCAGAATGATTAAAAAGAAAGAAAAGAAAAAATGTTTGCCTTGGTGGTCCCAGTCACAATAAGGCATTATGCAGGTGCACGGCTTTTGGTATAATGGAGCCCCAGTAGCATTTTTGGCACCCTTCTGCTGCATAATTTGTTGGCTGAAAGTCCTCAGTGTTACTGTGTCAGACAGAGGATGTGCAGCATTGTTCACAATGGCACTCAGTTTTGTTTTAACTCTTTCTTTTGCTACTACCTCCAGGGGATCCAGAAGGCATCCCATCCCTTAAATACACATAGGTGACAGTCACTAATGACCAAGGTTCCAAATAGTGACACTTGATGATGGCATAACTTCACAACTCAAAATCATAAAAAAAAATAAAAATGGTTTCCTTCTACAGGTAAGTCCTGACTCTTAGAGATAGAAGATAGAATACCCAGTGGGATGTAAAGAAGTGTCTTTCAGGTATATTAAATCATACATCACACTCTTCACCCTGTACAACACTTTTCAATTTTGGAGCAGATGTGAAAAGAATAAGAGGAATATTTACCAGAACACTAGACCACAGCAATAGAAAAAGGGAATATTTTAGTTAAGGAACGTTTGGACATGTGCTTAAGCTCTACTTCACCTGTCAACTGTTTGGGAACTAGAAGCTACAGTATGTCTAAAACCTGAATTAAATTTGTTTACAGCAGACTTTTATTAGTACAATAACACCATATGGCTACTGTTTCGTATACTTTTTGGTCTTCCATATTGGTAAATTTTAAAATCAATAAATAAATGCCAGAAGCAAAAAATAGCAGCATATTAATAGTTATGTAGTGGTTCATCCAAAACTGAAAAAAATCTTTATAATGAGTAAACCCGCTATTTTTTAGGTATTGTGTCTATTAAAGTTGAAGCTGATATGATGCAATGCCTGTAAAAGGTTACTCTGGACTGGGCATCCAGGGTAATTTGGAAAAAGTAAAAATTTGGAGTCAACCTGGCCTGTGCATCTTTCAGAGTCAGTTGCAGAACACAGGATGAAGTCTCACACAGAGACACGCAGAATGCCAGTTGGGGCACATTTCTGGCTTGGGTTTTTTTCAGTACTACATTTAATTAGAATGTGCATTAGAATTAACATAATGGCAAAGATGTTTTTTATGCTGTTTACTAATGCAAGTTACTTTGGAGTGCATTTATTGTAAACACACACTACAGTAACAACACACAGCAGGCAGAAATGAAAGGACACCCCAGCAGTATTCTGGAGTAATGTATTGCCATTTTAAGATGGAAAATGAACACTGGATTTTAGATTACTCATGCAGTGTAAGTTTATTTAATACTTACAGTGGAGGCGAATACTAAATGTAACAAAGATACAATAACAACAGATCTTCTTTTTAAACTGCTCAGCATTCAATTAGGATTTCGTAGAATTCCCTTTGTGTGTTATGACTAACTTTGTACGACCCACAAGTTTATGTTCTGTTGAGTGACGTTTTTATTTTCCTCTCCTCAGCTGTCAACTGACTATGATGTCTCATTGACTATTTTAATGTATTTTACGTTGTCGGAACTGCATTTGTTATTTGAATTGAAACTGCTTTGTTTTATCTGCTTTGTGTGTTTAACAAAACTTTCATGTTCATGTATTGTATATACAGTAAATTTTGCATGGTTTTGCTGATTTCTGTTAAAGCATTGTAATTGTGTTTTTTTGTTCATGCTCTGATCCTGTACACTCTTAAGAATATTATACAGAAATAAGTTGGAATTAAATATGGAATTTCTGGGAAATAACTACTGTATGCTTATGGGAGGTGCTGCAGAAATATGGGTTAACATGGGCCTCTCTTGTGTGCTGTTCTTTCCCTATACTGTATGGATGCAGTGAGTGAGAGCTGTGCCCGAATACATGCCGTTAACTCAAATTTGTTCATTGTGAGTATCGGGCTTCATCAAGGCTGTGTATTGTCACCACTCTTGTTTGTGGTTTTCATGGACAGGATATCAAGGTCTAGATGAGGTTGTGAGGGTGTCCAGTTGGGAAGGCTAGGGGTAGCATTAATGCTTTATGAATATGATGTCCTCTTTGCCTCATCTGACCATGGTCTTTGGCATGCACTCAAGCAATTCACTGCCGAATGTGAAACGGATGGGATGAGAATCAGCATCTCCAAGTGTGAGATCAGGTGAGTCTGTCTCTCCCTCTCTCTCTCACTCACTCTCTCCAGGTGAGGGGGGAACAAAATAACTGTCCTTAGTGTAGGAGTTCAGGTATCTTGGGATATTGTTCATGAATGACGTAAACAGGGAACATGAGATTAACAAGCAGATGGGAGCAGCAGCAGCTGTCCTGAGGGAGCTGTGCTGGTCTGTGGTGGTGAAGCAGGAGCTGAGTCTAATGACAAAACTCCCAGTTTACTGGTTGATCTACATCACTCTCCTCACTTATGGTTATGAGCTGTGAGTAATGACTGACAGAATGAGATTGTGAGTACAAGAATGAGTACACAGAAATGAGGCTTCTTTGCAGAGTGACACCCCATGATAGGGTGAAAAGCTCTGCAATTCGTGAGAGCCTCAGTGTAGAATCGTGTGGATCAGGAGGAGCCAGTTGAGGTGGTTTAGGCACAATCCTGTTGATGGAGACCAAGCAGCAGGCCCAGGACATGCTGGAGGGATTTTATCACTCAGGTAGTTTTGGAACACCAGTGAATTTTCCAGGAAGAAGTGGAATCTGTAGCTGGGGACAGGGAAATCTGGGCTGACCTGCTTGGCCAGCTGCCACTGCGACACTCACCAGAAAAAGAGGTTTCAGGAACTGAGACAAAATGAGATAGCTGCAGTTTGTGTGCTTAGGTGGACAGAAGGATCACACTGTACTTATTTCCATATTGTGTGCAATTGTGCAGCTTGGTTATCTTTGATATATTATTTAGGTGATTTAGACAGCACGTTTTTTGTACTTACAAGTAGATACGAGATGTGAAAATGTTCTGAGGTGCCTGAAGATCCTACTTTTATCCAAGCGTTGCTTGTTTCCTTTAACTTGGCCAGTTTTGTTTTCATGCAACATTATATTGTTGGATTTAATGGTTCTTAAACGTATTAAGGATATGCAGACAGGCTGATGAATATTTCCTTGCATATATGAGAAGTCAGTATATTTATTAAAATCAATATTTAAAATATTGGACACATTTAATAAAAATGTAAAACTTTCATTTTCATTTAAACATATGAAAATGAGATATGCAATGAAGGGCAGACATTAAAATTGTTTCACCGCTAACATGATTTTCCCCTCATATTAGTTTTGCTGTCATTTTTAGTTGTAAGTAGATTGTAAATGTAAATCTCATCAGCTGGTATTTTACATTGGATTGACATTGAATCTAGATGTTTGGAGCAACTATGTCTACAACTTCATTGAAAGATGTTTAAACTTTCATTTAATTTAGCCAACACACTCCCTAACAGTTTGACAGACTGAATGACTTTATGCTGTAGGTGAGCTTATGGTTATTATATTACAGATGATGTTCCATTCCTTGAACCTGCTATCAGTTTCTCTTGGTTTATTTATCATTTTCAAATATATACACTGCAAGGAGGACACATTACAAATGCTTTCATGTGCAGTTTACTCATTTTATATTTGTGTTTAAAGGAATTTTTCACATTGGTAAACAAGTCTTTTTGAAATATGATAGACAGGTAGAACTTTATACTAAACAAAATTACTATTATAATATTTGCTCTTTAGTTTATCTCTAGTATGAACGTAATGTTGTTATTAGAGAGGATTTACTAGAACATTTATAATCCATTACAAAGGAACAGTGAGTCTTTTTGAAGCTTGTGTTTTCATATCTAGCCCACCCTTTTACTGCACTTGCTAAAGCCAGGGAGACAAAACCTGTTCAGGAAGTATGGGGTGCCGTGTAGAAAGCTACCCTGGATTGGGCACCCAAAGGCCAACTGGATGTCAGCGTAGCCTGCACATGTTTGAGATTTGGAAGTCAGTTACACAACACATCAAAAAAATCTCACACAGAGACAGAATGGCCAATTTCCTCAGAGACCAAATGAACTGTTCTCCAGTTCTTAATACATTTTCAATAAGGTCAAATGGAAAATGCATGCAATGTGATGAGTGGTTTTAAATAGATGTTTTTGCTATTTTGTATTTGGGTTTGTTGATTTCATGTATTCTTCTTGAAATAAATCATTCTGGATCACATCTTGGCCTTCATTCATTTCTGATATTTGAATTACTTATAAATTTCACTCCACTACTACTCATAAATTGTAGTATATTTACTAAACTTAGGCTAAACAACAATCTGAGTTTTAAATTATGGTTAATGCAAGGGTGTTGATAGTACTAATAAATTTTATCCCCGAGTGATAGTAAATCTGGCTTTACTCTAACAAACCAACATCTGTTATTTTACTTGCAATGACTTCTGGTTGGCCGTGTAAATAGACGGCATGCAAAATATGATTTTTATGATCATGGCCCACTGTGCTTTCTGCATGCTGTAGGTTAAGTTTAAAACTTGTTTGTTTGATTTTCTGCCACTTTAAACCTCCCCTACTGTATTAAAGCATGAATATGACATGGCAGAAAAAATGTGACCTTAAAGACTGTTTGGAGTGCACCACTGGATACTTTTAAGGGTCAGTGCACTTGACATGTGTACCTTGATCGTTTGGGCTGGTAGCATTCCATGATGCTTTCAGAAATACCTTTTAAGTGATGTAGCTGCTAGTAGAGGGAATCCGGAAGCCTCCTCTGGAGTCCACAGCTGTAAAAGCAAAGGTTTCATATACTGGAACAGATGCCTTTCACAGCATGAGCGACATGACTGGCCAGACTCGGTGGGTCAGAAAGTCTGGGAACTTCTTCTCCAAAGTTGTGCCTTGACTTTGATATGCTTTTTCCTTTTTTAATGAAAAGTTTTATATATGAATCTTTATTTTTTCAATTTTTTGGGGAGTTGAATCTTTTTCTGTTTGTGTTTAATTAATTCATTCAGGTGGTTAGATATTCTAAAAATCAGAGATGAAACAGTGTGCAACAGTTTCCTTTCTGTTATGATGTATAGATATAGAGTGAATTCCTGATGCAGAAAACTTAGGAATTGGCAATTAAAACTAATGTATTATTCAGCAAAGGTGGAATGCCAACGTGAATTGACTAAATAAAAGGTAAGGTGCCAAATATCAGTCATCCTCTGGGGACAATGTCCACGCTAGCGTACATTACCATTACATTCATGGAATAAGTCAAACAGCACTGCTTCTTTACAGAAACCTAATGAGCACCTAGAAAGTTGGAACAATGAGTTATATATTTCATATGAATTGCTGTTGAACAAATGTGTGTCCAAAACAAGATTATTACAAGATAATCACTAAACTAACATACTAAAAAAAATTTTTTTTAGAAATGTATTTTACAATTTACAATACAGATCAATGGCAATTCATACTTAAAAGTATTCTGTCCTGGGGAACCAGAACATTTTAGCAGAATTCTGGAACAGGAACATGGTCTGAGTAGTCTCATGTCCAATAATCCAAAAGAGAGGCCTTTTCAGCATCATTCCTCATCTGTGAAAGTGAATCCAAGATTCTCCAGCCTTCTCTTTTCCAGGCCCATGTAATGCAATTTAAAACTACAGCAGGCCAAAACCTATCTTGACAATTCTACATACAAGGCTGATTCCAGGGCCAGTCCATTAGAGTTTGTTAGGGTACTACCACGATGGCAAAGAGCAGGTGTAGTTACTGTAGGAATCCTATAGTAGAGAAAAAGAGAGAGAGAGAGAGATCTCCTGGTAGCCAGATAGAGATCTCACATGTTTCCTCTAGAATCCTAGAGGAGTTGTTGCCTCTGGTCCTTCTTCCCTGGCCTCGCTTGTTTCATGGATCCGGCACCTGTAGTGTCCTTGTAGAGGTCTGTACTATGTAGGGTATTACTCCCTCTAAAGTTTCCTGCATTCATATTCCTACTTGCAATGTGCTAGTCTCCTCTGAAGACTTCCCATAAGACCTAGCCTTGTCTTGTGCCATCCCATTGCCAGCTGGGCACTCCCTCAGAGGATGCTCCTGGTCTTTCAGAATCAGTCACCCTCAGCCAGACAGCCTAACAAAAGTGAATCAAGACTACTGTTTGCTACATTTCTGTTAGAACCTCTGGTTGTGAGTCTTTGTATCTGCAACTCTTTCTTTTGACATCCTCTTGTTTTTTCCTCCGAATCTGATCTTCTACTTACATTATAATTTTTAGATAGAATTTCATTGTCTCACTAGAATGTGAAATCCATTTCAGTTGCCAGACTTGTACTATTGTCAGGACACCTGCTGGTGGTCTGGTCTGCAGGGAACTCTCCTCTTCTGACAAATTTAGTGGTTCATCTTGGTGCCGGCTGTGTTCTCCAAAGGTAATATACCAACAGTTAAGGATGGGTGCCAGTGTCTCATATCTAGGACATAAGCGGAATGATAGTAAGAACACCTTGTCCAAGCAGAAGAGTTTTGACACCACAGAGCAGATTGTAAATGTTGTGCTAAAAATAACATCTTTGCATAAATACAGGGGTCCTCAATCACAGTCCTGGAGGGCTGCAGTGGCTGCAGGTTTTTGTTCTAACTCGCTTGCTTAATTAGAAAGCAATTCTTGCCAATAATTTAATTTAATGGCACGTTAGTGCTTTAACTCTGCTATGTCAGGTAATTCTCATATCCTAAATTTTCTTCCCTTTTCTAAGGATATCATCCAAAGGATATGAAACCTAAAATGGATGAGTAATTCTCAGTCCTTCACTTTTTTCTCTTCATTTTCCTTCCAAGTATTTAATTAAACCCAATAATGCATGATAAATACACACAGGTGTAAATGGTAACAAGCTAAATGGATAAATGCTGGTCTTTTTGTCATTTGCATGTTATTGCTAATTAGGAGCTGTTAAAAACCAAGAATACAGCTGTTTAAGACTAAAATAAGCAATGAGGGTTCAAAATCTTAACGAGTGAGACAACTAAAGTGAAGCAGAAGTGTTGCTTGAGCAATAAGGGCTTCTTATTAAGCAACTGGATTGGAACAAAAACCTGCAGCCACTGCGGCCCTCCAGGACCGTGATTGAAGACCCCTGCATAAATATGAAGAGATAGATGTTCCCTCCTTCATAATTTTAGACACAAATAAAAAAATAATAATAGGTTTCTACATTTTTGCTGATGAAAGAACTCAGGCAGGCATTTCTGTAAAGGAGTTTTACTTCTAACAATGCTCATATCTTTTTTTCAATTTTATGGCAGTTGTCAGGCTGCAGGTCTAATTTTGACAAAGTGCTGGTTTTGATTCATAACAAAATGATAAGACAAAACTTACAAAATGCATGGTTAACCTGATCATTGGAATATATATTCCCTAAATGCCTGACTGGGTGACCCATGGAGTTGATCACAAACTGAAATGAAAGAAACAGGGAATGCATAAAATTGAAGTTTGCTGTGCAGAAAGTAATGAAGACTCCACTGGCTTTAATTTGTTTTAAAAAATGTTGATATTGAGCAGCAATATGTGTACTGGTATGGGTTAAGTGCGGCATGAATAATACAGACTGTTAGTCATAAATGAATATGCAAAGAACGCAGACTGCATGCAGTCATGTAAGGTATGGAAGATTTGCACAGTTTACAGTTGAATTCTTTGATTAACAGGTGCATAAACACAACAATCCTGACAGTTCAGCTGTGTATCAGCTTGCTCTTATCTGCCTCAAGCTAATGTGTTCTAATTGATAACACAGTAGCTTTGCTGGAGGCTTGGCTCGTCCTTGTCCTTTTGATTAAAAGAATTCCAGGACTGAAACTTTAGAGTAGTTGTGTTGACCTGATTGAATCTTAATTAAACTGTGCCTTGCCTGAATAAGATTGTGTTACTTAAGTACAGCTGTACTTCTGTTGCTAAAGTACGAGTATGATTCAATTGCACACTAGTGAAATCATGTATGAGAGGCTGAGCCCCTTATTTACACAGGTGCCGTTATCCCTCTGCCAAGGAGATAAATGAGGTCTGGGACATAATAGTCTATGTACGTTTAATACTTTGATTCAGACTTGAGACCTAATTATATTGACATACCGATTGAAAATGTTACAGACTCAAATGACTCCATATCTTTACAATGGCTTTCCTGCATACTAAGTATACTTATCTATAATGACCTTTTGTTATGAATTAAAATAAATTTTGTATATGAGTAACATTACCAGTCCTTTTGGCAGCTATTCTGACTTATAGCAGTTGGTTACATTCTGGACATATGTGCTGTCTGTTTGAAATTTATCTTCTCCATCTCTTTATGTAAAATGCCCCAGGAGACTCCCACTTGGCTTCATTGTACAAAATGGTGCTTTTTTGTGGAGAGCTCATTTTGTAACGGACTTGATTTCATGCTGTTGGCAGCCCTGGATTGAATATGAAAAAATGATTTTATGAATACAGTTCACTTCAATTTATTTTTATTTAAACAAATGCCTATATTTATGTTAATGTGTTAGAAGTTTAGTAAATTGCAGGCCACAGGCAAAGCATAAGTCATGTTACAGTGTAGTTCAGTTCTTCCAAGTCAGCACAACCACGACTATACCCTAATCAAATTAAACAAATGTTTCACTGGAAGCCACTTTGAATATGGGACTAATTATGCTAAGGTTAAGAAGCATTTGATGTATAACCAAAGTTCCCAGATATCAACTAACATAGCCTAGAGACATTGTGATAGTACCGTACCTTGTTCTGAGGAGGATTAATTTTATTTATGACAATGTTGGACAAAATGAAAGAAATGAAAGAGAAAAGAAAAACTGGCTCATGATATCCTTATCGTCAGGTACTGGTGCTGTTCCCATGTGCCTTGTAAAATGTTAAGTCCTAGAGTGAACACACTGTTACTTGACTACTTAAACTGAGCAGTGTGTCCATTGCACTTCCGGGCTTTTAGACAGGTGACAGGAGATTTGAAGCAGGAGCCTGTGTCTGTGGAGTTTCTTGTCGAGTTCCCTGTATTGTCTCTCCTTGCTCTAGTCCTCCTGTATATACAGAGTGCCTCTCTCATTCTGAAGCAGTAGACTAAATAATAACTTCTTGCTGAAGTATAGCCATATGATCCTGTATTGAAATAGATTTGCTTGGAAAACAAATGCGTCAATGAATTATAGCAATGAATCAGTGGAGCCACAACTGCAGAAGTTGAAAATAACATTTATTTAGATTACATTTGTATATACTGTAGCAATTTAATGGAGCATTTTATTTTAAAGGTGACAAAGTGTTTTGCACTTCTTCCTCATAGCTCCTGAGTCTGTGCAGAATTTACACAATCTCTTCAGGTTAGTTTTCTACAGGTTTGTTACAGAGCTACACAACATTCCAATTATGTGAACTGACAACTTGAAATGAGCACTGTTCAAGTGTGGGTGCCTGTGTGCAGTAGTGTGGCGTAGTGGCTAAGACACCACAAGCTTGACAGTTTACTTTAAATGACTGCATTACTGTGTGACCCATCTGTGACACACTTACCCCCTTTATGCTTCAGTTGAAAATATGTAGTCTGTCGAAACAGTTGTAATATATGCAGGTCACCTTGGATAAAGGTGTGTGCCAGATCTGTAATAGTATGCATGCCCTGCAGTCATTGACATCATATTCAACGTTAGTTAATGCTGTGAATTCAGTGTTACTGGGGAAAGCCCAAGCTCAGCATGACCCTAAAATGGATAAAGTGGGTTCAGAATATGAATGGTAAAAAAACGGATCCTTCATTGAATTTGTTTACCAGAGATCTCTTGAATGTTCGATAATTTCAGTTTTTGTTTGTATATTATATTTACAAATACAGTTAGGTCCATAAATATTTGGACAGAGACAACTTTTTTCTAATTTTGGTTCTGTACATTACCACAATGAATTTTAAATGAAACAACTCAGATGCAGTTGAAGTGCAGACTTTCAGCTTTAATTCAGTGGGGTGAACAAAACGATTGCATAAAAATGTGAGGCAACTAAAGTATTTTTTTTAACACAATCCCTTCATTTCAGGGGCTCAAAAGTAATTAGACAATTGACTCAAAGGCTATTTCATGGGCAGGTATGGGCAAGTCCATCGTTATGTCATTATCAATTAAGCAGATAAAAGGCCTGGAGTTGATTTGAGGTGTGGTGCTTGCATGTGGAAGATTTTGCTGTGAACAGACAACATGCGGTCAAAGGAGCTCTCCATGCAGGTGAAAGAAGCCATCCTTAAGCTGCGAAAACAGAAAACACCCATCTGTGAAATTGCTACAATATTACGAGTGGCAAAATCTACAGTTTGGTACATCCTGAGAAAGAAAGCGAGCACTGGTGAACTCAGCAATGCAAAAAGACCTGGACGTCCATGGAAGACAACAGTGGTGGATGATCACAGAATCATTTCCATGGTGAAGAGAAACCCCTTCACAGCAGCCAAGCAAGTGAACAACACTCTCCAGGGGGTAGGCGTATCGATATCCAAGTCTACCATAAAGAGAAGGCTGCATGAAAGTAAATACAGAGGGTGCACTGCAAGGTGCAAGCCACTCATAAGCCTCAAGAATAGAAAGACTAGATTGGACTTTGCTAAAGAACATCTAAAAAAGGCAGCACAGTTCTGGAAAAACATTCTTTGGACAGATGAAACCAAGATCAACCCCTACCAGAACGATGGCAAGAAAAAAGTATGGAGAAGGTGTGGAACAGCTCATTATCCAAAGCATACCACATCATCTGTAAAACACGGTGGAGGCAGTGTGATGGCTTGGGCGTGCATGGCTGCTAGTGGCACTGGGACACTAGTGTTTATTGATGATGTGACACAGGACAGAAGCAGCCGAATGAATTCTGAGGTGTTCAGAGACATACTGTCTTCTCAAATCCAGCTAAATGCAGTCAAATTGATTGGGTGGTGTTTCATGATACAGATGGACAATGACCCAAAACATACAGCCAAAGCAACCCAGGAGTTTATTAAAGCAAAGAAGTGGAAAATTCTTGAATGGCCAAGTCAGTCACCTGATCTTAACCCAACTGAGCATGCACTTCACTTGTTGAAGACTAAACTTCGGACAGAAAGGCCCACAAACAAACAGCAACTGAAAGCCGCTGCAGTAAAGGCCTGGCAGAGCATTAAAAAGGAGGAAACCCAGCATCTGGTGATGTCCATGAGTTCAAGACTTCAGGCTGTCATTGCCAGCAAAGGATTTATTAGAAATGAACATTTTATTTCCAGTTATTTAATTTGTCCAATTACTTTTGAGCCCCTGAAATGAAGGGATTGTGTTCAAAAAATGCTTTAGTTGCCTCACATTTTTATGCAATCGTTTTGTTCACCCCACTGAATTAAAGCTGAAAGTCTGCACTTCAACTGCATCTGAGTTGTTTCATCTAAAATTCATTGTGGTAATGTACAGAACCAAAATTAGAAAAAGTTGTCTCTTTCCAAATATTTATGGACCTAACTGTATACCCAGTATCCTTACTTTAAATCTTGTATTTGTTTAAAAACGTATTCTTTGCACACTTCAAATGTATTTAAGTTTTTTCAGACTGTGTGACTCTTTGCTGAATGTGCTTGCATCTTTCCACTTTTATATATCATCTTGCATGTGCTTATATTATGGTTAATCTTTTTCTTCATCATATTTACTTAGACACAGTAAACTTAACATTTTCCTGATTTAATTTACACTCTGTGACTGTTTAAACCATTACAGTGTTGTACAGACTTTTGAAATGTTTTAATTTTGTTTCCCTGAAACCTATATTTGATTGTCTACACTTCTAACCCAGAAATAAATATTTAAGTATTTCAAGCATACCTTCAATTGGAAATTTTCTTGTGTAGTGCAATGTTATGAATATGCCCAAACATATTGTGGGTTTACAAACTGTATGACTTGGCTAGTTCTGTGTGTAGATTCTACCATTTTATCTTTAATGAGTTTTTACACTTATTCAGAACATCATCACCATCAGAATTGTGATATTTGGGGAATCAGCAAGGCAAAATTTTGCGAGTAAAAATCCTAGGTTGCCTGTTCAACTCTACCTACTGTCTTACTGTGTGACTGTTTAGATTATATTGTTTCATCTCTGAGTATCTACTAGCTATCATCTTATGACAAATCAGGGATCATTAAATTACTGGTTGTAGTAACAGTTTATCAAGTAGTAAAAACTTGACATTATTCTGTATTGCAGACTGAAATTGTGAAAAAGGCACTGACAGATCTACATTTGAACATCGTGGAAATGATAGATGAATCTGCCACCCTAGATGGAGGAGATGTTCTGTTTACAGGTAAGTGCTTGTATTCATTATATGTAGTAACATAACAACAGAACATTCTCAAGCCTGCTTAATCCGACTAAGGGTTGTGGGGTTCAGGGCCTATCCTAGCAGGACTAAGTGCAAGACAGGAAACAACACTGGCTGGACACAGGATCGTGTATTATAATCCTATCCGAAATGTTAAAGGGTGAGCATGACTTTCCACTTTTATCTGAATGGTGCCTAAGTATGCCTTTGCAATTGTTAGCTTGATCTCAGATGCATATTATCACTATTTGAGTCTGGTACAGTATATTTTCAGATTATGTTTGTAAGTACTTTGTTGCAAAAGATTATGATAGATAGATAGATAGATAGATATGGTATAACTTTACAGATGATTCATCTTTTAACGTACAAAGGTATATCAAACAGACACCATAAAATGTACATTCAAAGGTGTGTCATATAGTGCCAGATGATGCTTTAAGTCACTGTATGTTGTGGCCTGTAAAGGTTTAACAGATACCAAAACCCTGGTACAACTACATAAACAACAGTCCCCGGTTCAAAAAAATTATTTTTATTCAAAGAAATACCTTCACACAGTTTTTTTTCCTTTAAATCATCACCTACACAATTCCTTCTGTTCTTTCTTTTCCTGTCTTCCCCACACTGGCCAGTTGAGCTTTTCCCTCCTCCTTCTCTCCCAGCTCTGACTCCCTGTGTGCCATGCCAGTGCTTAAGGTGAGTACTTCTGGGTCAGGCAAAAACCCCTCAAAATGGCAGCATCCACAGCACTCAGCAGGGCTCAACAACAGAACTACAATTGTCATGTTACCCTGCAGATGTGCACATGGGCGATCCAGTAAAGGGTTGCTGCCATCTAATGCATCGGGGGAGTATACAGCCCTGATAGGCGGTGTCCCCCTGTCCCTCCACTTCACTGTCTAGCCCAGGAAAGGAAACACCAGCCATCTCACTGGGGAAGCCTCTCCATCCCTGCCTTCCATTACACTGTGATAATATATAATGTACAGTAAAACCTTGATTATCCGTCATTCGATTAACCATCAGTTTCTGTTTACCGTCAGGACCAAAAAAAAAAAGTGCACACCATCGCCTACCTATTACTGTACTACTACTTCCGTACGGTATGCTGCAAGCTCTGCACATTGGAACAACTCTCCCTTCTGCTACTGTGTAGTGTTCGTCACCAGCACCACATGCCAGGCCGCATTTTGAAATCAGTGTCAGTTAAATACCTTCAGTTTTAATAGCATTTCGTAGCTTTTCTGTTTTATTATAATTAATCTACTATACATTGTTATGGCTGATAAACGCAAGTGTGTGGTGTTGGAATTGTCACAAAAAAATGAAATTATTAAATGTTTACAAAATGGCAAAAGTGCTTCAAGTATTGCATCAATTTACGGAGTACGAAGAACAACAGTGAACTATAGAAGGCGTGATGCCGACAAAATTGAAAAACAAGTTGAAAATGGAAACCACAGCCGTCTGGAGCTTTTTTTGTTTTTTCTGTCCTCCCTGGCCATCGGACCTTACTTTTATTCTATGTTAATTAGTGTTCCCTAATTCTATTTTCTTATTTATTTTGTCTTTTTTCTCTTTCTTCATCATGTAAAGCACTTTGAGCTACATCATTTGTATGAAAATGTGCTATAGAAATAAATGTTGTTGTTGTTGTAATGTTAATGAATTAATGTTCTCCTGTTTTGTAATTTTCTTTTTAAATTCTATTATATTATGTTTTATTAATATATTGTGACGTGTGGGCAGCTTGTGATGCACTGCTGGGGAGCAGAAAGTGTTTAATGAATGGCGTAAGTAAAGGGACTGGGTGAAGGGCTTCTGTTCTGTAAGGGGCAGACACGTCTGTTAGGAGACGAGAGACAGGAGAAGTTAGGAGAAAAAGAAAGGTGCGGCAGAATTGAGTAGGGAGCCAGGAGACAATAAGCAGGAGTCTTTGCATTATAGAGAAAAAAAGAATGTAAGTGGCAGGAGATAAACTAATTGGTAGGGAAAGCTTTCTTTTATTGTTTTGGAGATGTGCTCTGTAACCCAGATAACCGTTTGCTGTTTATCAAGACTTCTTTAAAGGCTGTATTCTGGGCTTGAAGGAACTCCATCTGTTCTGCTCTCTAGTCAACGTGTGACACCTCGTCATGGGTGGCTGGGCTTTTATGGTCCTGGGACTGGAAGGAGCGGAGCGGAGTCACCGGGTGTTTTTTTGGCATTGTGGAGGCAAAGGAAAGCAATACAGTTAGCAGAAGCACCCCCTCTCGGCTCACAGTGGTGTCACATACCTGGTAAGAACCCGGATGTGACCCTCTGACGCACTGGCTACTTGAATCCCCAGACATTTATCAGATGTGACTTGCTCAACCTATTCTTCATTTATTGAAGTAGGTGGATGACATTCTTTCCTTCTGAAGTCTATGACCATCTATTTTGTTTTCTTCACATTGATCTTTTGAAATTACAGAGCACCACTTAATACAGTTTGTTTTCTCACTTTTAAAACATTTCTGAGATAATGCTTGGGTATGTAGAAACCTCACAGATGCAGTATCTTCTTTATATTTAATAAATACTTGATACTAATTTATGTCTAACATATATATTACTGAGAAGGGGATATGACCACCTCTGGCAATATGTCTAAAAGGTGACAGAAAAGAGTTAAAGCTCACTTGCTGACTAAAATCACAATTGTACAATGGTAGAATAATTAACAAAGAGTTCTGTGAACATTTTGACTGACTAGCTGTCTGTTAAGGAATGCACTGCTGTAATCTATAAAAGTCTTTTGACTATTTTATTAACTTGCTCTGTATGTTCAAAGATGGTATCCTTGACATCCTTTGCTGTTCATGGATATAAAGTGTTTTAACCTCTGGAGGAAGATGCTTTAATATGATCTGCTGAACAGATGTCATTGATCATGAAAATAAAGCTACTAGATATAGATCATTCATTTCCTTTGGTCTTGTGTTCTTGGTCACTGGTACAATCACTGTCCTTTGAAACAGCTTTGAAAAAGGTGTGTAAGTGCTCGTCATTACAGTCAATACCATCTCAGCCATATGGGCTTTCCTTGGCTTCACACTTTAGACTGATCTAACAGCATTACCGGTGTCTGCTTCAGCCGGAATATGCCTTACTATGTCGATAGCCTTTGTTTTGACCTACCAAAAATGAAATGATCTTAATACTGAATTAGTACTGTTGGAATGTTCTGGAGGTATTCATTCCTTGTCCAATACCTGATTTTTCTGGTATTGAGGCTGCAGGTGTGTTGGAGTCCATCCAAGGAGCAGCAAACAGCAGATAGAATATCTTTAAACATAATAAGGAATTCAAGTCTTCTCTTTGTATAGTTATGTAACTACACTGTTTTCACTGATCGTTCATTCAGTGCACTGCAATTAATACAATATTACTAACATGATGTTAGTGTAAATTAGATCAAGAATGTCATAAATGTGGCATTTTACATCCAAATGAAAGCATGAAATCAATAAGGAAAACAGTATAACACAACACTCTTTATTTTTAGCTATAATATTGAACTCAACCACTCATCCATCATTATGCCCATGCATTTTCTGAATGTACTCAGCACATTACTGAGTTACAAAGAGTTGTAGTCTTTCACAGCATATGGCAAGAGCCAGACACAAACAGGTTTCAGTTCATCATAGTGTGCATTCACTCACGGATTCACTCAGCAGATCAGTTGACAGCTGTTAACCTAAGTCACATGTCTTTGGAGTACAACAGAAAGCCTACCATAGGGACTTAGGGAGAGCATGCAAACTCCACCCAGGCATAGAATCTTAGTTTTTGGTGCTATCAGAAGTCAGCAATCCATTGCTCAATCCGCCCACACAAACATTTGCAATTCTGCTCAGACTAGTTCAGGGTCATAAGCTCAAAAGTCTATCCCGATAGCATCTAGATCAAAAAAAGCCAACTCTGGAAGGGGCACAGGTTCATCCCACTCTCTCCTCACATAGGGCCAATTTCAGTTTTTGTTGTACAGAACCTTTCTGTCGAACCCTGACAAAGTTTTTGGATTTGTTATTTGGATGACAACTAATTTTACTGTTATTGTGTTGAGAAATTATAACCTGTTTTTGAGCCAATGCTAAAATTTTACATTAATATGGTGCTTTTTCTGTAGGAAATGTACAGTAAAACAGGGGGAAAACTAAATAATGGCTGCAATTTCTGAAGAAAAAATGAAAAAAACTTATAAAGCCCAGCACTAGAGAATCACCACTACTCTCACATTATATACAGTACATATCTGATCTATTTTTACAACTTTCTGACATTCCAGATTCCAGTGCATGTTCTGTCAGTACATTTCAGTGATTAACGAGCCTGTGTCTTAAATAGATTTCAGCTTCGTTTCTACATGAACTTCTCTTTCTTCTTGTTTAATTCTGTTTGTTGCCAGTTAAAATTTTTGCTGTTTTAAATCTTTGACCCTTTCACAAATGTGTATAATTTTTAAACTGACTGTTCTTTAAAATGTACGCAAACAATAAACTTGTTGCTTTTTAAAAAGCTTCACTATTTTTCTTTTTTTTGCTTTTCTATTTTTTCTAATTTCGGCAGATATAATTTTTTATAATTTATTTACTTTTTATGATATAATTATTAATATTAGTGTACAAACAAATCTCAAAAATATTCCAAATTTAATCGCTGTGAGCAGTTTTGTGAATTAGTGCTGGCATGGCGGTGAGTTCTTCACAGTCATTAAGAGGACGGCAAGTGACATATGCAGCCAGGAGCTCTGGGTAGGGTACAAGGGGGGAACTCACACTGGGACTCGCTGCCAGTCCAATGCAGAGGACAATCACACACACACACATACTCACTTCACTCTGAACTTGCCAGTTAACCAACATGCACATCTTTGGAATATGGGAGAAACCCATGCAGACATGAGGAAGGCATGCAAACTCCTCCTGGCGAATGGTCTGGAAAATGCTATCCACTTCACCTCCATATTATTAGGACTTTAAACTCTTGTCTGATGTTGTAATGTGAGTTTTAAATACATGGCCTTGTGACCATGACCATTTAGTTTGACCTTATGTCTCAAGTCTGCAGTGTGCAAATATTCTGTTTTAATGAAAATTCACTAAAAAATAGAAGCTGTGGTTGACCTTTTCTTTTTAAAAGTATGAGGAGTACATTACATTCATCTGTTATCTAAGCCAGTTATGGTCACGGGTTCCTGGAACATATCCCAGCAGCATCAGGCACAAGAAAGAAGCCAACCCTGGACAGAGTGCTATTAAACACACAAAAACGTAAAATAAATCAAACCTTAGAAAAATCAATTGGGATCTGTAAAGTCTGTCTCACTGCAAAATGTATTTGGATTACTGTAAAGACAGGATGTTAATAGTAATCCCACCTGGTTCTTCAATGGCCTCCTGCAAAATATAATTGTCTGTGCTTTAGCTGAAAGAATAAATTATTTTTGACCTTGAATTCTATCATTTTTAATTAACTGCTTCAGGCCAGATGACATTATAAAGCCATATGCTAGGTGTCATGTAGCCCATTAAGCCATTGGAGCTAAACTGTGTCAAGCTTATTTGACTTGCACAAAACTTCACAAAGGTTGCTGTGGTGCGATGAATTACTAAGTGGCATCCACAGCTCCACCAGACTTTATGCCTTTATTAGTATCTAATAAAGGCTATGGATACATTTTTGTGCATGTAAGTAAGCATTTCTATTAGGCAGTAAACTTCAACAGTGGCTAGTGTTGTTGTTGTTTACTCGTTCTTATGTTCCTGGTTTGATACCAGACTGAGCAGCTAGTTGGTCTTCATGTTCACCCCATGTTTATGCGAGTTTCCTTCCCAATTTCAAAGCCACATTAAGTTACTTCTAAAGTGGTTCTACAGTGTGTGTGTTGTAGGGAACTGATGTTGCAAGTGGAACTGATAAAGTCCAACAGGCATGTGTAAAATGCTTCTAAATTACCATAGCTTTGTGTCTCTAAATGAAAGTTTCAAAATTCTGCCTTTACTGTTGAAAGACCCTGACTTCTTGGGAACTAAACGATGACAGGCAGGTTCGAAGATGGATAGAAAGTTTGAATGGCAACTAAGTAATTTAACTTTTGTTAATATTGCTTCTAAATTCAACAGCCTACTCTGCATCTGCCTGGGGTCTAAGTTTACATTGGCTGCAGTCTTCCATATTTCTCACATCATCGCCAGGAGATTAGATTAATATTATCTGCCTGAAGGAATGTGGATTTTCCAGTTTTTGCTAAGCGCTCTGTTGTGCAGATGCTTATATTTCAACTTTGCTAGTTCATTAAATGTAATTTTTTTCACTGTTGTTGTTGCTTATTCATATTAAAGATACACAATGTACCTACTCACTTGCAAGCGTCTTTTTCTTCATTTTTCTTCATCTGCAGGTCGAGAGTTCTTTGTGGGCCTGTCTAAAAGGACAAATCAACGTGGAGCTGAAATCCTTGCAGATGCATTTAAGGTCAGTCAATTCATGATAATAATGTAACTTACATAAAATTACCATGATTATCTAAATTTAGTCAATGAGGTCTTCCTGCTGAGCCCTGCTACTTCAGTCCTGACCTTAGAAATCTGTTGTTGTACTTAAGAGAGCCTCACATAATATATGATGGGCCTTCAGAATTGACAAGCATTAATCTCTAACCATATGTTTTTTTGCCTTTTATTTAAAACAAACCGTATACACCCACCATTTCTGATGAAACATTATTTGTATGCTTTTTTCACATGCTGTAAAAAAAATACTCTTTAATATGTCTCTATATACTATATATTTTTGGTACATCGCAACATAAGCTGTAGAACTGCAAAAAAAAAAAAAAGGATAATCTTAGCATTTCCAATTTCACAACTGATTGGTTTACAATTTTTTAGATAGCGATTTAGTAAAATAATTCATTGAGTATGGAGGATTTATTTAACAGCATAGTTAATGAAATTGTAGAATTGAACAGATTAATTTTGGTTGGAATAGATGGAATTTTGGTTAATGAAATAATTCTGTATTTTTGTTTTAAATTATACCAGATGTATGAGACTCCAGGTGAGCAGTTTTTTGCTCTTCTTCTACTTGTTATAGAATTGTAGCATATTTATTGTTATGCTTAAAATATTTTATATATGCTTGTTTTATTAAACATTTGCCAAATAAATGCATATCATGACAGCTGGCAGAAGAGTTTGAACTACAGCATGTTAGAAGAGCACTTTTAGATGAGACATTAGAAAGTTGTATTGTATTAGATAGAAGTTCTTTAACAGATTTTGTTCACTTGTTTTGATTTTACTCAGGACTATGCAGTTTCAACAGTCCCCATTTATGATGCTTTGCACCTAAAGTCGTTCTGCAGCATGGCTGGTCCGGGACTCTTAGTGATTGGCTCCAGTGACGGAGCACAGAAAGCTTTGAAGGTATTGTGCTAAGTTAGAACTGAGAGAAATGAGCATGCTTTTTGACTGTTATTTAATACACTTCCGTTGTGGAGCAGTGGATTAGTCTATGATGTTTGAAAGTTACCATATAGCACTCCTTTTTAAATATTTTAAATGAAGACATTTATGTAATGTAGAGACAACTGTTTCAATTACACTTTCATGAATATTGTGAAAACAGTTATCTTGAAAGAATTTAGGAAAAGCTTTCTTTAGCCCCTTCACAAACAAGAAGCACACATTTTAAATATAAAGCAAAAAACATTTGTATGAACGTGCTGGGTTGTTTTGAAGGACAATGTGTGTGTAACTTAAAGTCAGGCAGGATGCTAAGTCACCCTCTCACCACACTGAGGTGCATTTACCAGGCAGAAGCAAAAACACATTGGCTTACAAAGCTGGGTCTTACAACAGATGGCTACATTATGTAATCATAAGTGGTTTGAGTAGTAGAACTCGGGAGAGGCACGTGTCCCATCTTGATAGCTGGATGAGATGGGTGGGATATTTCACAGTACTGAGAAATCAAGCACCCATTCCAGACAGGGCTTTTATGCTTGTTTGGAAGCAGGTTAGCACCTTCTGTCAGGTATGCAAATCCAAATCAGTGAATATATCGCCTCAAAATTTTGTACAGATTACCCATTTGTACAGGGAAAGACTATAGGCTATGTTTTGTTGTGTAATTGTTCTTCTTGAGAAACCATATCTAATGACACACATGCTCTTTATTATGGAAGTGCCCTTAGGAGGCATTTTTGGGACTTGTCACAGATATATAGAGGTGCTTCCCACAGTGGGTTTGGTCAGTGAAATTTTGGTTATTTCTTTTTTCCTCCATGCACTTTGCAGCACTTGTATCCCTGGTAGTTAATTATATCTAGAAACAAAAGTACATTCACCATCACCCTGACTAAGTAAGATGGATCACATTACTTCATTGAACACTGCAGCTACACCAAAGGAACATAAAAAAATTCTCCGATGATAATATTAAACATCACCTCTTAGGTAGTGGGTTGCACAGTGGGAAGCAGGTGTCACTGCTTCTATATAGCCTCAGGAGGCCAGATTCAAATCCCAGTCTATTCAGTGTTCGTGTTGCTTGTTCACCATCTTCTCAGTGTCTGCATGGTTTTCTCTTTATACTGTATTTAATGCTTACCACTGTATTATGATAACATTTTTGTGCATCTTACATATGTTCTTTCTGTGTTCCAGATGTTTTTCTAACCATGCCATAATCTCGCTGTTATAATACAGGGGTTTTAAATTTTAGTCTTGCGTTTCCCTTTCTATCACATCCAATTACTGCTTTTAACTCATCTGCTGTCTACATCAATAATGCTATTACTTCACATTTTCCACTTATATTTTGCTGATGCATTATTACAGTTTTTTTTTTTGGTTTTATTTTTTAACTAAACAAGTCTTATGCACAGAGTTGGGCATGTCATTGAACACCTCATTTTGTCTTTTGTTTAATTTAAAATGGTTTAAGTATTCAAGGTTTTGCTTTCTAATTGGCATGCAGGTCAGAATGTCAATGAAATACTGGCTCCCCTGTAGCATATACACACTGGATCAAAGCACAAAAAACAACACTACATTATTAAATACTAAAATGAAACAATAATTACAAACTAGTTTCGTCACACTTTCTGTAATGGAGTAGAGTCTCATCCTGCAACTAATATATAAGTTCAGTATAATATGAGGGTACGTCAAAAAGTATCTGCAATAATGTTTGATCTTTTTTATGCTGTTGGCAGCAACAGTAGTTGCACATGTGCGTGTGAGCTTTGTTTGTTGCTGCAACGCAGGTCCAAACTGGTCTTCTTAATTTCTGAAGTGTGATACTGTTGTTAACCCTTTCTGTATGCACCAAAGAACTGCAGCATACTGTTATGTAGGATTATCCAAGGCTGAATGTTTATTAGGCACACAGATCCGTCATTGACTTTCAGCACAGTACTGAAACAAAGTTTTTGGCTAAGTGAAGTGTTTACAAATAGATTAAAAAGTTCATAAATGGCTAACTCAATATCACAAATGAAGAACAATCAGGTTACCCATCCATATCTAGTCCTGCTGGCAAATCTGAATATACCCGTGACATGGTTCTAACAAACAAACCTGTGACAGTTGATGATGTAGTGGCTCATCTGCAAAACAGTCATTGATTTACTTATGAATTAATTTATGACAAACTTGTTTTTCATAAGGTGTTTACACAATGGGTTCCAAAATATCTAATCCAAGAACATAAAAAATACAGTTTGGTACTGGCTCACCTGGAGAGAGAAGTAGGTGTAAATAGGTGGGTGTAAATTCTATTTATAGACTATAGCACTGCATTTAACCCAAGCTCATCACCAAACTCAGGGACCTGCACCTGAACACTTTACTTTGTGCTTAGTTCTTTATCTTCCTGACAGGCAGATCCCAGATGGTTCGAGTGGGTAGCTGCACTTCATCTACTCTTACCTTTAGCACAGGTGCTCCACAAGGCTTTGTTCTGAGTCCTCTGCTGTATTCCCTGTACACATATCACTGCATGGTTGCACATGCCTCTAACATCATTATCAAGTTTACTGATGACACGGCTGTGGTAGGCTTGATACCTAACAATGAGCAGGCTCACCTAGGATGGAGTGGAGAGTGTGCCACACTGGTGTTTAGACAACAGTCTACTACTGATTGTGAGAAAGACAAATTAGCTCTGATTGTGGACTTTGGAAGAAAACAGCAGAGGCACTAACATACCATACCCAAGTATTATCAGCACTCATTTGAATTGGGTGGACAGTTTTATATACCTCAGTGTCCACATCACAGAGGATCTAACCTGGTCCAAACACACCAGCACCTTGGTAAAGAAGACATGACATTCTACCTTCTTAGATGCCTCAGGGATTTCATGTTGCTTTCCCTGATACTAAAGAAATTCTACACATCCACCATTGAATGTATCTTGACAGGAAATATTACTGCCTGGTTTGGGAACAGCATGCAGCAGGACAGCCAGGCTCTGCAGAGAATTTTACGGTCAGCTAAACGTATCACTGGGTTTACACTTCCTAACTTTGAGGACATCTATACCAAACTATGCCGGACCAGGGCAAAGAAAATCATCATTAATACCAGCTCTCCTAACAAAGGGTTCCTTTTTGTGCTGCATTTAGGTAAACACTGCTGCCTAAAATCCATTTCAGAGAGACTGAGGAAGAACTTGTTTCCACAATCCATGCACATCTTGAATAAGGAAATTGTCTAGAAGTACAGTACATGATGCCCTATTGTTAACTCTCTTAACTTTACCTTATTTATGTAGTTACTATTTATTATTTACCACATATTTAAAATTCTATTAATGATTTTTGAGAATTATAAAGTCATATATTATTGTTATTGACCTTTTACATTTTTCTTAAAGACACAGTCATGTTGTACTGTATATTTTTCACAAGGTTTTGGTCTCATACTTTGCATGAGATGGACGGCTAGAGCCGAGCTCCGTTAGTAGCGGTGTTATTTTACCCATTCTTTACTATCATCCTGAGGTATCCTGTATTTACATTATATGCAAGTATAAATAAACATGAACAGTAAACAAAGGGTTCAGAAAGAAAAGGATAAGACTCAGGCTGCTAAATTTTCATCAAAGTCAAGACCAGCCTCAAGGTCACAGTATGGCCTACGAGAGACTGACCTGGAACAGATGGGCCAAGGAATTGATCTGCCAGGACCTCATGCTGCAGCATCACCTCCAGCCGAAAGCAAAAGTGGGAGTGAAACTGTGAGCGAGGCGGGGAGGATTCATTGATTTCAGGAAAATTACTGGAACTGAGCATGGTCCATTCATCCCCACTGCCAACCGCAGCTAATACCTTCCATGAGTCCCGCATCATCTCCTATCGGACCAACAACTCTGCCTTACGGAGTGCAGATAAGACCAAAACACACTTTTCAAGCTGAAGGAAATGATTGCCACACTCAGAGGCAGTTTACTACAACTTCTGCAAAAATTCTTGGAAACATTGATGAAAAAATATAGGAAAATATGAGTGACTTAGAGAGTAAAATAAGAGTACTTACTGTTC
The DNA here is from genome assembly GCF_900747795.2 of Erpetoichthys calabaricus. Taxonomy (NCBI): domain Eukaryota; kingdom Metazoa; phylum Chordata; class Cladistia; order Polypteriformes; family Polypteridae; genus Erpetoichthys; species Erpetoichthys calabaricus. Next base: position 84,590,171 of record NC_041403.2, read on the forward strand.
AGCTTGAAGATGTTAAGCAATAGTTAACAATCAACTTCCATCACTGATGAAAATGCTGCGGCTGCAAAATCAGAATGCAAAGTGCTTGCTGACAAAGTGGCTGAGCTGGAAGACAGTTATAGAAGGAACAACATCAGAATCGAAGGTCTCCCTGAAAAATGTGAAAGTCCAAACCCAGTGAAATTCATGGCTGAACTATTCTCTAAAATAACTGGAAAGGACTTCAAATCAGACACCAAGATCTCAGCAGCCTATCGTATACGTGGCTCAAATGCCTCAAAACCGAGAACCCTTATACAAACTACACGCCAAACAAAATTTCATGTCCCTTCTCAGACAGAAAGAGGAGATTATGTTTGAAAATAACAGCATTTGTATTTTTATTCTTCTGCAGTAGCTGCTAAACACGCCATATACTATAGTATTAAACACTGTCTACACAGTGCTGATATTAGATACAGCCTTTTGTACCCTGCCAAATTAAAAGTGAATATTTAAAGTCAGTTTTACATTTTTAGCTCTCTGAATGAAACATAAAGAAAGCTACATAGACTGCTCCTAGCATCCTTTTTGAAACATGATCATGAGTCATACCGTGTTCTGACAAGGCAAAGAGAATTCTGTTGGCAACTAAGACCATTTATATTTTTACAGGAGACTCACGTAATAAATAAAGACCAGTTTCGGTTGCAAAGGGATTGGACTGGACAAGTTTTTCACACTGGCTACTCAAAGAAAACTAGGTGTGTGGGAATCTTAATACACAGAACTATCCCATTTGTTGTGTCAGACATAATATGTGATCCTGAAGGTCAATATGTCATGGTGATGGCCAGTTTATTTAATACTAAAGTGATTCTGATAAATATTTATGCACCTAATGTGGATGATAAGAGATTTCACCCAAAATGTATTCACATCCATTCCTCATGCGAACACTTAGAAAATTATAATGGTCAGAGACTTTAATTGTGTTTTAAATCCAGACCTGGATAGGTCTTCACCTAAAGTGGCGATTACATCTAATACTGCAAAAATAATTACACATTTTGTAATGGATCAGAACTTGTCAGACCCATGGAGGTTTTTAAATCCTAACCTAGAGCATATTCCTTCTTCTCACATGGTCATCATTATTATTATAGAATTGATTATTGCTTCATAGACAATGATTTTTTGCCCATTTCCAAATCATGTAAGTATGACTCTGATCCTAATGCTTAACTTTCTAAATCCTACACACTCATTTCATAGCTGGCATCTTATCCCCTTGTCACTAGCTGATGAGCACTGTACAGAATTAATATCCAAGCAAACTGATTATTTTCTGGAGACAAATGAATCTTCGGAGGTCTCTGCAAGTATACTCTGGGAAACTCTGAAGGCATTTTTAAGCGGACAGATTATTTTATATCGTTTTTACAAAAAATAAATTGGGAACTATTTCTGGGTATACAGAAGCTTAATGACCTTAGGACTAAGAATGTTAATAACCTGGAAGGAAGGCTATGATGGAAAGTGATGCACAGTTAAACTATATAAATGTTGCACATACTGTGTATATATATATATTGTGGGGAACAGCCCGGACGCAGACAGGTAGACATGATGGTTTCACCACACACACATTTATTTACAATATTTACAAGTTCAAGGTGCACAAAACCCAGTGCCGCAGCACCAATCACCCCTTCAGTCCTGGCCACACAACACAATGCCTTCTCAGTCTCTGGTCCGCCTCCACTCCTCTCCACCAAGCTTCGTCCTCTTCCACCCGACTCTTGCCATTCAGTGGAGGGAGGCGGACCCTTTTATACACCCCCAGATAGACTCCAGGTGCTTCCCGAGGCGCCTATGTTGACACACCCCTGTGTGGCGGAAGCTCTGGCTCTGTACCCGGAAGTCCTCCGGGTGTCCCCAATCCTCTTTCCCCCAGCACTTCTGGGTGTGGCGGAAGTGCTGAGGTCCAGGGCTCCCAAGGCATCGGGGCGGCCCCTGGCGGTGACCACGGGCCCCTACAGGGTTGAGCTTCCAAGCTCTGTACCCGTGGCCCCCCAAAGCAACCAGGGCGGTCGCCCCCTCGTGTTCTGAAGGAAGTACAAGCCCTCCTCCATTCCTCCTGGGCGTCCCAGCCGGGCATGAACCCCAGCCGGGTGCCACAATATATATATATATATATATATATTTATATGATTATACTATACAATATGTGTACATATAATTTTTAAAACATACTTCAAGCTCCCAATAGTAATACAGTAAAAGTTGCAGTATCCATTGCAACACCAACTGAAATAAAATGTATTTGAAAATGGTTGTTTGCACACAGAAATGATAAAGAGCATAAAACATTGATTTTTTTAGACAGCAGAGCTGCTGAATGTTACATTCTTTAACTTTTCTAATTTTAATGTATTATTTACAAGGTAACAGTATATAAAGTACATTGTCATGAATAAACTTAATCAGGAATTTGATCTCCATGTCATATATATGTTTTAAATCTTGAAATATTTCCTTTATATTATAAAATTATAAAAGTTGTACTTTAGGGGCATTAAAGTGTTTTCTTGTAACCCTTTACTGGAAGAAATCTGGCTAATGGGGTCACAGAACTTTCCCCATACTCTGATCACGCTCATTGACGGAACCTCTAAATTGAAGATGATTTGTTACAGATGACAAAGACTTTTTCTACTGTAAATGTAACATGATGGCAGTCTAAAACCATCAAAAATACTTCAACAAAAAACTGAAGGCCTTTTACTTTTCAAATACTTTTAGTTGAAATGTTTTTTGAAAAGGGTATGTTTATGGTTACTTTTGATTAAAAAAAATGCAATTATTAAAATGGAAATTCTTATGATTCTTTTTTATTTAAAATCAGTAGTACTCATGATGTTTAAGCCTATAAATAAAATTTGAAGTTTGATGAGTCAGATAACACATTCACAGAAACACATGCTCACATACAGTAAGTAGTTAGGCATAGCATCTTAAATGGTCAAATTGTGTTGCTTAAGTCATGTAAAAACACAAAGCTGAAATTTTCGCTCATTTCAGTTCTTTCCATTTTTGATATTATTAAATGTGTAAAATGTGTTTCAAGTAATGTATAGATACAGGAACTATAATATGTTCATTATTCAGTAGCAACACAAATCACCCTGCCTTCTAAGTGAATGATGCTCAGTTTTTGATAGGACTGAGAAACTAGGCAGGAGCTAGATCTGCTGGGTGTTGATTAGAAATGAAGGCAGAGTAGTCATAACGTTCATTCACTGGAATTGTACAAACTATGACTTGTTAAGTTTTCAACAGATAGTAAATATAAATTATCGTGACACTTTATAAAAGGATGCTAAAAGGTCTGCCTTAAAATAACAACAATAGCTGTTAAGAAAATGACATTTAACAGTTGGGCTATATTTTTACCCATGTAAGTGACATCCATCCGCTATTTGTTGTTTTTCACTTTTGAAGTTTTGTTGCACCAATAAAACGTGTCACTCTTCATTGATAATTAAAAGGCCAAAAGATTTTAAATCCTAGAATGCAGTAATTTTCGTAAGTGTTGTTTTAATCTAAATGAGTTTTAAAATGGGTCTCTTCTTAAAATACTGAAAGCTTAGTTCAGATCATTCACCAGATTGGATTCTGAAATTGTAAAATCTTGAAAAAAGCCCACTTAATTGACTCTGAAGGTCTTTGTGCTTTGACTGCTGACAGCATTTTAGATGTCAGGGGAAGATTAATAGTCCTGACATAATTATACCTCGAGAACTCTGTTTCCAACTTTCAACCAGAAAGGCAAAGATCATTATTTCTGAATTAATGTAAAGACATTTGGAGATGCTGCCATTAGATAAGACTTTACACAAAGGCGACAGTGTTTTGAGTACTTTTTAAAAATAAAAGGCTATCTAAAAAGCTGTGATGTTATTGGATGCTCTTACAGAATGCGAAAAGCAGCAGGCAAGCCAATTAATCAGACACTTGCTACTGTAAAGGTAGGCTTTTAGTATATCACTGTAATGAGACTTCTCCATATTATGAGGAGGAAATGTTGTGTCCCCGTTTATTAAGAACTGAATAATAGACTAGATATTTTATTTTATAATTCATTGGTCAAATGCTCTGACTCTGATATTAGTATTTAGCTGTGCAATCCTTAGATGGACTTGTTAGAACTGATGTTACAATTTAGTATGGAGATTGCCATGCACAGGATTTTTACCCAGTCCAGATGCCCTGCCTCATACCCAATATAGGCTCCAGCTCCCAATGACGCTAAATTGGGTTAAGCAGATTTGAGACGGTTAAGTCATGGTATGGTATGTTATGGTATATACGTTAAAAATAATTTCAATACTTCAGTATTCAGTTTCAGTAAGAAACAGTTTGTGAGGATTATTTCAGTCTTTGTATTCAGAAAATGCCTTTAATGAAAGAAAATGAAAATTTCATTAGTACATTTAAATCTGTTTGATTATTTTGTCCCTCATTCGAGAGCTTTGTGGAACTGAACATTGACACAGCTGTGAAAGTGGTTAAGAAACCTGTGCATTTATTTATTTTCCTGACCTGCTTAGTCCAATACTTGTATAACAACAGGCCATTCCAGCAATTCTCAATGAATGAAAAGAGCCAGCCATGCGAGGTTTATTTGTAAAATCATTGCATATTTGAAAACCAAGCCTGGATTATTGATTTGGAATTCACATGCCTCCGTTTTTTGCAACAATGATAAAAGATTGTTTCTAGTCATTAATAGAAAATGTATAGCTGTACTAATAAAAAGTACTTTAGTATATTTTTTAGAATATAGCTTCATATTAGCCATCATTTGTATTGAAACAATATACTTACCTTATGATAAATGTTTCACATGACACACATGTAAAAGTCATACTATGAAAATAAATACCCATATGCATTTAACTTATTCTTTAAAGGAAACATTGACTGAAATTATTTTACTTTCCTTTGTGACTGCACAACTGTGCCGCCCTTGCATTTATATTTATTTATAAGGTGAATGTGCCTAAGTAGGTAGTGCTTAGGAGGTCCTTACTCACTCATAATTCTGGATTCCACCTTAAGTGCATGTAAATGTGCAAATCAGACCACTTAAAACAAGTCACATAATTTCATCTGGCTTGATTTTTTGCTTAATGCAATGAAATAAAACAAAAAACTCTGCTTCTTCTTGTAGGATAGAAGGGTTAATCACTCAGTTAAGTAGTTATCAGTTTTGTCTTCCACAATGCTGGTAATTAATTAATGCAATACGCCCACAAAGGGGGACACTAAATTAATGATGATTGAGTGAAGGATCTCTATTTTACTTATTAGTCAGGATGCAAGAAATATGTACAATTTGTGAATCATAAAAATTGGCAAAAATCTACATTAAATACTGTAAGAATAGCGCTATATAGTGCCCGACACAGATTGGACACAAGAGGCACATGTAAAATTAAATAAACTTTTATTTTTCTTCAGTTGGAGGGCATGTCTTCCCCGTGAACCCCCCAGCCACAACACAGTCCCACAAGCACTTAATATACACAGCACACTCTCTTCTTCGTCCTCCACCACTCCTCACCAAGCTTTGTCCTCCTCCCACCTGACTCTGGCCACTGAGAGGTGGTTGCTGGCTCCTTTTATGGTTCACCCGGAAGTGCTCCAGGTGCTTGATCCCTGACTTCCGGCTGCACTTCCGGGTGTGATGAACAGGTTGCCCATACGGGCTCAGGAGTCCCAAAGACAGCGCCCCCTGGCGGTGCCTGCAGGACCCAACAGGGCTGCACCCAACTCCAATTCCCAGGATGCCCTGTGGGAACCCGAGACACTGTTCCACCCCAGGGAGGCGCCCATCTAGTGTCCAGGGGGAGGTATTGCAGTGTCCATGGCTGCTCTCCCTGAATATATTGTGCTGGGGCATCCCGGCTGGGTAAGGACACCAACCACCTGTCACAATACTATCACTTTCTCTGTTACAGTCTGACATGGCAATAGACTTTTTCTCACAAATAACCCAGACATGCTTGTTGCAATAACCAAAATTATACAATTTATTTATAACATAAGGATAATAGGTAGATAGATATATGTATAGACAAAGGGTAACTCTCTTTTTTCAAACCATGGTTTCTCGTGATCCCTCCCAAACCGCCTCAGGCTCCTTTTATACCATTGTGGATGCTGATTGGTCCAACCGATCGTGCTGTCATGTGCAAACGTTATGTAGCCAGTCTTGCCATCAATTACCTCAGGAGCGCACCGCTTTACCAATGCACACACCTTTACCCACGGAGCCTGAGTGCATTGCTTTATTAAAAACTCATGCACTGCCACAGACCCCTAATGCGCAGCACCACAGTTTCACTTATGCTTCCATCTGTTCCAGGTATCTATTTTTTACACATTTTCCTCTTATCTCACAAGCAAGTCACAAACATATGACCACAAAACCCCACATATTTTCTATTACAGGGTTAAAGGGAGATGAAAGAGAATCCAGTTCTTTGTATGGTAAACTCAAGAACTCGCCTGCACACAGTCCTTGGACCAAT